>NW_006409018.1:590403-611308 GCF_000296735.1 Chrysochloris asiatica | reverse complement strand
CTAGGTCTTCAGCACACAGTCGCTCTCCCTTTCTGGATCTAAAGTCCCCAGCTGCTCCATCGCTCCAGGTCATCATCTCTGCCTCCATTTCAGGCATCACTGTGGGATATATGATTCTTGTTTGGCAATATTTTTCTTTCACAGTTTTATATATGTCATCCCATTGCCTTCTTGCCTGCTTGGTGGTTTCTGCTGAGAAATTAATCTTCTTAATCTTATTGGTTCTTCTGTGTAGGTAACTTTTTTCATTTCCTCCCAGATGCTCTCAAGATTCTTTCTGTTTCTTTTGTTTTGGAAAGTTTGATTCTGATATGTCTTGATTTTCTTTTGGGGTCTGCCCTGTTGGGGTTTGTTCAGCTTCTTGTATACTTATCTTCATGTCTTTCATGTTATGGAAGTTTTCTTCCAACAACTCTTGGACAGTTTTCTCTGTGTTTTTCATTGTCTCCTCCTGTTCTGGAATTCTGGTCACCCAGAAGTTGTTCCTCTCCATGTGGTCCCACATAACTCTTAGACTTTTCTCAGATTTTTTTCCTTTTTTTTTTTTAAACTTTTTATTGTGAATTGAGTGAAGGTAAACAGACAAGATCATCAGCTTTACTGTCAAGCAGTCATGTGTTTTGTTTCATGTCAATGATTACACTCCCTTCCCTGTAAGCACAGTTATCCTGCTTCCTCCCTGTGGTTTCCTTTTTACTTCTTATTTTTCACAAATGAACAAAGTAAAAATATTGGATGTACACATCCAAAACCAGTAATATGTATTCATTTAAGTGTCCAAAGCACACATTCTGCAAGCCAGCCTTCTGCCTGCAGGCACACGGCTTTTCTCAGTCCCTGGGCCTGGAGTCCTCAGCTGCTCTGTTTCTTTATGCCATCATCTCTGCCACCATCTCTGCTGTTACTCCTTTGCTGTTCAGGATCCCACGCTCCACTCACACTCATGCTCTCCCTTCTTAATGGTCCTGGGGTCCTCGGTTCTTTTTTTTGTCTTTTTAAGTTTTTATTGTGAATTGAATGATCGTTTACACGGGCGGACATCAGTTTTACACTCATTGCTTCATTGCAATGATTACAGTCTTCTCGGTGCATCATTATCCAACAGGATTTGCTTCTATTCCTTCTGTCTTTTCTTTTGTTTTGTTTTTCTGGTAGGAACGATGCACACAAAAATACTCAGGAACATATATATATAATAATTTAAACAACCAAAGGGCGCATTCTGCAAGTCTGCCTTCTGGCCGCCAGCACACAGCCTTTCTCTTTCAGTGAGTGTAGAATGGTCCTCTGTTCTTGAAATGAAAGATGAACTTCTTCTCCTGTTTAGTTGCACATCTTCCACAATTACATTTGTGACAATTGCAATTGATCCTGGTAACAGTTACCTACAATTGAATCATAAAATCCTATCACTGTTTCTGATTGTTCTTGTGGCATACTGATTTTGAGAGATTTCTCTTCAAGCTCACTAATTCAGGCTTCATTGCTTCAAATCTGCTCTTTTGCCCTTTCAATGTATTGTCTGTTTCTGAGATCGTAGTATTAATCTCGATTTCTACTTGCCTGTTTTGTATTGTTTCAAAATTTGCAGTTTTTTGTCCTGTTGTCCCTGTAGTGTTTTCCTGAATTATTTTAAAGTTTTTGTTGTATTCTCCTTGCCTTACTTGATCTTTTTGTCAGTACTTTGAAAGTACCCAAATATCATCCTCTTGAATTCTTTTTTAGTTAGTTAGTTCCCTTATCTTTTCTTCCGTAGAAACTTCTTCTGGCTCTGCATTTTTGTGGTTTGAGTCATTCTTTCTTCTATCTTTGTGGGAGCTAAGCTTGTATGTTGTCTGTGGACCATTGTGAGGTTGTCATATTTGTGTGTAGTTGATGGTTGCATGTGGATTTGTTCGTATTCTCTCACCAAGTGTCTCCTGTGGGTGTGGTTAGAGGATGGAAGAGTGGATACCATTGTCAGTTTTTCACTTGTGCGTTCCAGTTACAGGTGGGTTTGGCTGATGTTGGCTGCTCTCGTTGACCAGGTGTGGTATAGGAGTTGGCACTGATGGACCTAAGATACTTATTGATGAAGTTCAGAGACCACAGCCTCAGTTTAAAGGAAACAAAACATCCTCACCACAGGACCATTAGATATCATCAAGATAAATGGAGAAAAGATTGAAGTCAAAGATTTCATTTTGCTCGGATCCAGTATCAACACATTAAACACAGTCAAGAAATCAAATGTCGTATTGCATTAGGCAAATTGCTGCACAAACCTCTTTAAAGTGTTTAAGAGCGAAGATGTCAGTTTGAGGACTAATGTTCACCTGACCCAAGCCATGGTATTTTCAGTAACTTCGTATGCATGTGAAAGTTGGACAGTGAATACAGGAGAGTGGAAGAAGTCATGCATTTGAGTTATGGTATTGTTGGAAAAGAATGTTAAAGGTACCATGGACTGCCAGAAGAGCAAACAAGTGTGTGTTGGAAGAAGTGTAGCCAGAGTGCTCCTTAGAAGCCAGGATGGGCTGACTGCATCTCTCATACTTCACGCATATTATCAGGAGGGATCAGTCCCTGGAGAGGGACATAATGCTTGGTAAGGTGGAGGGTCAGAGAAAAAGAGGAAGCCCCTGAACGAGGTGAATTGACACAGTGGCAGCATCAGTGGGCTCAAACCTAGCAGTGATTGTGAGGTGTGCAGGGCTGTGCTGTGCTGTGTCCTGTTGTACAGAGGGTCGCTGTGGGTTGGAACCAACTCCACAACACCTTCAACAACACATTGCATCCTGTTCTGATCTCATCTCCTTCCTGGAGGTTGTTACATTAGTATTTGGAAGTTCATGATTGTTATAAATATTCCTATTGTTATTATAGCTTTGGCATCTGATGTGGCACTGTAGGATAAGCACTGGACTATTAACTACCAGCTGCCCCTTGGCTTCCTGCTGTAGTGTCTCTGTGGGTGGGAACCAAGTTGATGCCACTCAACATCATCATCCAAGTGCTAATCATAAAGCCTATATTGTTTAGCTTTACATCTTTTCAGCTTTCTGTAAATTCTCTCTGGGGTCTTCACAGGTACTTTTGAGTTTCACCTTTGTTGGGGTCTGCATCTGTAATCTACCCCTGTGTCTGTGGAGGTATGTTCCTGTTGTGTGAATGGGCCACAATCAGTGTAGTCGTGAAAGAATCCACTGTCCACCCTTTCCTTGGCTCAGCTCATTGCATCGTGTCATGGGGCAGGGGTGTGTGTGTGTGTCATCACATGACTGCAGTATTGTGTTAGCACAGAACTGCCAACCACTGAGACCATGTCCCAGCCAACTTGACACCTATTTTGGGGAGACACAGTTCAGTCTATGTTGCATGTCTTTAGGTGACTTTTATTATACTAGTAATCTTTTATAAGTTAAATTCTGACCTGCTGCTAAGCAAGTTTTATCTTTAGTGTCTGTTATTAAGTTCCTTGGAGTCAGTTTCAAATCAGAGTGACCCTGTATAGGGGTTTTCAAGTAACAGCTAGGGGGTTTGATCCACTGACCTTGTGGTTAGTGTTTATCCTGCAGTGCCACATAGCAATAAAATATTTAAAGTAAACCTTCCCCTCCCCCCCGATTACCTTTAGTTTCAGAAATGACAGTAGACATTTCTTAGTTTCAAAATTCATTTTATTTTTTTTTAAGTTTTTATTGTGAATTGACTGAAAGTTTACAGGGCAGAGCATCAGTTTTACATTCAACAAATCATACACCTTGTGTCCTTTCAATGATTATCGTCCCCTTCATGTACCGTCTTAACAGTATTTCTCTCTATTCACTTTAGCTTTTTTTTTTCATCACTCAGTACTCTATAATAATTTAAACAACCAAAGGGCACATTCTGCAAGCCTGCCTGCCTCCTGGCCACCAGCTCTCAGTGTCTCTCTGTCCTTGAGTCTGGAGTCCTCAGCTGCTCCCTCTCTCCATGTCCCCATCTCTGCCTCCATCTCTGGTGTCGCTGCTTCTCTGGATAAAGTCCCACATTCCGCTGAGGGCTATGCTCTGACAGAGCAGACTCTGCTCAGTGCTTGTGGACACAGGGCACTGAAATAGATAGGGGCAGGGAAGAGATTTTACCTTCGCTTAAAGGAAGGTAGTTTACATGGAAGAACATCAGTTTTGCATTCTTCCTTAGAGTAACAGTTGTAGTTAAATTTAACTCCCTCCCCAGCTAACTTCCATAATTAATCATTCCTTGTCATTGCCAAAGAAGAGCTTTGTATTCCAAATGCCTGGGAGCAGCTCACCTCGCAAGAACAATGAGGAAATCCGCCAACCGGAATGGTCTAGTCATCATGTTTGGAATGCGACCCCCTTAGTACTGATGTGATCACCCTAATAGTTGAAATAGTGCAGCAATACCTGATTGATCACAGGCTCCAGGATCTTGATTTTCCATCCCGCTAAACAACCCCAGGCTGCGCCCAAGCGGAAGTTTCTCGATCCCCTGTCCTCCGGAATATCGAGACACAGTAATTGCTTTGCTCTTTGTTCTGAGCGCTGTCTTGTCTCTGAGCTTTAACTAAATTAGCAGCGTAGCTTAAAAACCCCTGTTGCGTTTCCACTGTGAATTCTCAGTCCTCCTCACACTTTGTTCTTGTGCACATTGGCGTGCCTGCACCTTTCTGACCCACAATGTCTGGGATGTTTTAGGATTCGGTAATAATTGAGGATGTGGCCGTGGTCTTTAGCCAGGAAGAGTGGGCTCTGCTGAATCTTGATCAGAGGAAACTCTACAGAGACGTGATGGTGGAGACCTGGAGAAACGTGACCTCTGTAGGTAAGAATAGCGTTTTTCTTCTTTAAAAACAAAAATTGGTTTTTTGATTTGAGTGAAAGTTTACAGTACAAATTTTTAACTCAAGAATTTATATTTTACTCATTGACTTTATTCTTCTGTTTGGACTGAGAAATGGGAATAAGTAAACAAAAGAGCCATGTTTCTTTGGTATCTGGTGCTCATCCATCCTGGTTTCTCCATGAAAATAAAATTCTCTTTCTGAAATGGAACTTTTGTTTCTCTTGTGATTAAACATCCTGACTCAAATATGGTAAATGTAAGCATTGGCTTCGGGGAGTGTGTGTCTGTGTGTGGGTGTGTGTGGGGGCGGTGTCACTGTGGTGCACTGAGAGATTCGTGGTTTGAGACCCTATAGAATTTCTTGGGTTTTTAAAGTTTTTGTTGTGAATTGAGTGATAGTTTACAAGGGAGAACATTAGTTTTGCACTCATCCTATTGTATTTCATTTCATTGCAATGATTATAATCCTCTCCATGCATCATCATTTAACAGTGTTTGCTTCTATTTCCTCTGTTTATATTTTTGTTTGTTTTTTGTTTTTTGATGTACACATAAACACTCAGGCACATATAATAATTTACACCACCAAAGGGCATATTCTGCAAGCCTGCCTCCTGGCCGCCAGCTCTCAGTCTCTCTCTTTCCATGAGTCTAGAGTCTTCAGCTGCTCCCTTTCTCCATGTCCTCATCTCTGCCTCCATCTCTGGTGTCACTGCTTCACTGGATAGGGTCCCACATTCCGCTCGTGCTCTTCTCCCTTGATGTGAACCCTGTAGAGTTTCATCCTGTTGGATACACACTCGACAGGGTTTTTTTGCTGAAATAAACTCAGGTCTTTCCCTTGTCAGAAACCTTTAAGAGCACAGCACTCCCTGAGTGTCAGGAAGCCACGTACAGTTCTGTGTTGTCTTCCCTCACGGTATGCATTTTGCATCAACGCCATGTCTGCTTTCCCTGTGTGTTTACTAAGAGAAGCAGAGGAGAGACTTGAGGGCAGTGGAGCTAGCATTCATCCAGGTCCACTGTGCCAATGAGGACCAACCCTGCGTGGTGGGAATTAACATTGGAATCAGTCCGTTGGAAAAGGCCTCTCTTGGGCTGAGGGTGCTGCTTCACAGATACCCAAGCTTCCTTCTCTGACTTGTCCAGTTATCTCACACCTAAGTGAGGGGACTCACATCCTCGTTTAGTGCTGCCTGTGTGTCGGGCCCATTGTCTGTGTGCTTAGCTCTCCTTGCTGGTCATGTATGTGACCATTACATAAATCTCACAGATATATTTCCTACTAAATTGCTTTCTAACCCTTGCCAATGTGCTTGCACAGCGAAATGTGGCCGACTCTTTCTTTGTTTGCGGCAGCCTGTTTCCCCCCTAAAAATGCCTTTCTTTTTTCTTTTCATATTGTGAACCGTACCTTGGATTCTTGGTTCAGTTTCTCAAAATCTTCATGATGAAGAGAAGTCAGCCAGTGATCGTGTAATGGTACGCTTCATGAAGAATAACCCCTGGTCCTCCAGGTTCGGAGCAGTAACTGAATCCCATGAATGTAAAGATCAGCGCCCAAACCCAGAAAGACATTTGAGGTGAGTGTCGTTCAGACATGGAAAAGCAAAGCTTCATGGTCAAGTCCTAAGGCAGCTTGGCTTTAAAATATACAAATGTTTATCTGTGTATATGTATAGACTGGGAACGTGATGGCTCCATATACGAAGCATTAGTCTGTGAACCCATAAGGTTGGTGGTTCAAGCCCACCACCTGCTCCGTGGGAGGAAGATGAGACTTTCTACTCCTACAAAAAAGTATAGCCTTGGTCTCTGTGAGTTGGAACCAGTTCAGTAGCTCTTAACAACAACAAAATGTACACACTAGAGCTTTGAACGGCAGTTCTGCAGTTGCCTGTGTGAATTCAGACAGTGAGGGCTGTGTATTACTACCAAATCTATTGCCCATCAGAGTTTGGCCTGAGCTGGAAACAAATAAGAAGTGCAGCTGGAAACATAGAAGTGCTTTGCTCAAAGATGGTGGAGTACTTAGCCAATCTGAAGATGCATCACTCTCTACAGACCCCATAGACCCTGCAGCAAGGACAATTGTTAGATACTGGAACCTTGGGCATCCGAGTGATTTTTAGGGCTTTGGAGAGCGGCACATGCTCAGTCTGCGGCCTCTGTGGCGTGTTTGCTACAGGGCCTCACTTAGCAGTTGCTGAATCTGTACACACCAATTGAAAACTCTGATACTCACTCAGACATGATGGGCTTGAAAAAGTTCATGGATAAATTCCATTATCTTTTTTTTAAAGCTTTTATTGTGAATTGAGTGATAGTTTACATGGTAGAACATTGGGTTTGCACTCATCCTATTGTATTTCATTTCATTGCAATGATTACAATCCCCTCCATGCATCATCATTCAACAATATTGACTTCTATTCCTTCTGGGTCTTTTTTTGCATGCAAAAACACTCAGGAATCTATAATCATTTAAGCAACCAAAAGGCACAACTGCAAGCCTGCTTCCTGGCTTTCAGCTCTCAGTACCTCTCTTTCCATGAGTCTAGAGTCCTCAGCTGATCTGGTGTTGCTGCTTCTCTGGATAGGGTCCCACATACTGCTTGTGCTCTTCTCTCTTGATGGTCCTAGAGTCCTCTGTTCCTGGACCATAAGATTAACTACTTCCCCATTTTTCTTACAAAACTTCTACCTTTACAGTTGTAACAGTCACAATTACTCCTGGTAACAGTTACTCACTAATCAATCATAAGAATCTTATCCCCATCTCCTTTCACCAAACCCATCTACCCAAGATAAAAACTATTGAGTGGGGATTCTACCTTCCTCCGCACACTCTGACCCTAAACTCCCTATTGAAAACTTGAAAGCCAGTCACTTTGTGCCTTTATTGACCCCCACGCCCACCCCATTTTTAGGTAGCCAGTGTCTAAGTTGCCCATCCCTATCTACCCTGACTACAGAGAGGTTAGGTTTGATCCTTGTTGTGAAGACTCCTTCCCTCTTCAGTTGGTATTTTTAGCTACTACATTCATTAAGTGTAGGTCCATTATCTTTTTTTGTTTGGTTTGGTTTTTATTGTGAATTTAGTGATAGTTTACATGGGAGTACATCAGCTTTACATTCATTCTATCTTAGTTCATTTCAATGCGATGATTACAATCCCCTCCATACATCATCCCCCCACCCTCAAGCCTGCCCCTGACTGTCAGCACACAGCCCTTCTCCCTCATGGAGTCCAGAGTCCCCTGCTGCTCCATCTGTCCATGTCATCTTCTCTGCCTCCATCTCTGGCATCACTGCTTCTCTGGGTAGGGTCCCGCACTCTGCTCTTCTCCCTTTTTCCACTCCTGAACTTTAAATTCAACCACTCCCCTCCTTTTGTTACAAAACATCTACCTCCGTTATCTTTTAAATTCCATTTTTCCATGAACTTTTCAAAGTTCCATGACAACAATTGTGAGGAGGGCACACGACCGTGCAGTGTTGCGGTTTGTTGTGTGTAGGGTCACGATGAGTCAGAACTGACTCAGCGGCAGCTAACAATAGTAACACACATAGGTTTATGTAAGCCTTGCTGTGAAAGTGTGTTTAGAGAATTTTCACAATCAGTTCTCATAAATGTGACTCAGATATTGAATGTTTGAAACACACTTCAGATGGACACTATTATCAGAAAACCTCATATTTTAGAAAAATAGTGATGGTATTGATAGTATCTTGTTTAAGTATTTAACCTATGAAACACGTGATAAATTAGGGCAGAATTCATGAATGTTCATTGTTTTGTCATGGTTAAATGGGAACAGATGTATTTTCAATAGCATGTTGGTTATTTTAAACAGATACCATACAATAGAGAACTTCTATGATATTAATGAAGGCATTCAGTGTGAGAAAATCTTCAGCCAGATTCCGAGTCTGACTGTGCTACAAAGAAATCCTCCAGAGGTAAATCCTTCGGAATGCTATGAGTGTGGCAACACCTTCGTGGGTCAGTCCTCACATACGCATCACACCATCTCTGCCAACGGATACAGTACCTGTCAGCGTAAGGGATGTGGAGAATCCGGCAGGCGACCCTGCCAACAAACCACTCCAATGAGAACTCTTAATGGAAAACTCCCCCACAAATGTAAGGCATGTGGGAAGAATGGTTTTTGTATCTCAACCGTTAAGAGTCCTGTGACCGCTCTCACAGATGAGAAACCCTATGGATGTAACAAGTGTGAGGAATGTTTCTGTAGTTTCTCATCCTTTTGTTCACACATGGGAGCCCGTATGTTTGAATGCAAAGAGTTTTGTAAAACCTATAGTCAACCTTCATCCCTCATCTTACATAAAAATATGAATCATAACAGAGAGAAAACTTATGAGTGTAGGTTATGTGGGAAAACCTTTAGTTGTTCTTCATCTCTCACTACGCACATGCGTACTCACAGCGGAGAGCGGCCTTTTAAATGTAAGGAATGTGAGAAAGCCTTCAGTGAAGCCTCCTCCCTAACTCAACACATAAGAACTCACAGTGGAGAGAAGCCATACGAATGTAAGGAGTGTGGGAAAGCCTTCAGTCGGTCCTTCTCGCTCACGACACACATGCGAACTCACAGTGGCGAAAAACCTTATGATTGTAAGGAGTGTGGGAAAGCCTTCAGTCAGGCCTCAGCATTCACTAAACATATAAGAATCCACACAGGAGAGAAGCCCTATGAATGTAAGGAGTGTGGGAAAACGTTTCGTTGTTCCTCATTTCTAACTAATCATATGAGAATCCACAGTGGAGAGATGCCTTATGAGTGTAAAGAGTGTGGGAAAGTCTTCAGGCAGGCCTCAGATCTCATCACACACAGAAGAATCCATAGTGGAGAGAGGCCTTATGAATGCAAGCAGTGTGGGAAATCTTTTAGGTGTTCCTCACACCTCACTAGACATATGCAAACTCACAGTGGAGAAAGGCCTTATGAATGTAAGGAATGTGGGAAAACCTTTAGTCGGTCCTTTTCTCTTATTACCCATATGCGAACTCACAGTGGAGAGAAACCATATGAATGTCGGGAATGTGGAAAAGCCTTCAGGTTTTCCTCAGATCTCACTAAACATGTAAGAACTCACACTGGAGAGAAACCTTATGAATGTAAGGAATGTGGGAAATCTTTCCGCTGTTCCTCATTGCTAAGTAATCATTTAAGAGTTCACAGTGGAGAAATGCCCTATGAATGTACAGATTGTGGGAAAGTCTTCAGGCAGGCTTCAGACCTCACTACACACAGAAAAATTCACAGTGCAGACAGACCCTATGAGTGTAAGGAGTGTGGGAAAACCTTTAGGTGGTCTTCACACCTCACTACCCATATAAGATCCCACAGTGGAGAGAGACCTTACGAATGTAAGGAGTGTAGGAAAACATTCAGTCGTCCCTATTGCCTGTCTGAACACATAAGAATTCACAGTGGAGAGAGGCCATATGAGTGTAAGCAATGTGGGAAAACCTTTAGGTGTTCCTCGGACCTCACCAAACATTTGCGAACACACAGTGGGAAGACGACTGTATGTCGGAAGTGGGATGTTCCATCTTTGCTATTATAATTTCAAATTTCCGAAAGTCTGTGGATAAAGGTCCGCATTTCTCAATGAATAAAGAAAAGTTACACTGACTCAAAAATGGGCTGTAACTGTGGGGTGCCCTCATTCTATTTGTTCTTTCTCAGTCCAAACTAATCTTTACCTTCTTTAATGTCTTTGCCTATTGCCAAGAAGTCTGTACCCTTGTGCTCATGTGGTTTTATAGCTTTTAATGTTGTTATTGATGTTATTTTGCATGCAATTAAAGACGTTCATCTTTTACTCCACTGAAGAATGTTTTTTGCTTTCATATTTGATGGTTTCTTTCCATCCTTTCCTGTAGCAGAGTTAACGATTTTGCTCTTTATAATTAGTACGTTTCTCATAGGGTGATATGTAAGATACTGTGTAGGTATTCTATTTTACATCGTACTAAATTGACTTATTTTAGGATCCATTGACATTGTCTTGTTATATTTGCTTTGCTATTGCCCAGATAGTATTTTCTGTTGTACTGATTTTCTACCCTTTATTTATTAAAATAGTTATAATAATAATGTAGGTAGTCCCCAGATTTCTAATGGCTTCCATTCCTGTCTTTCAGCAGAGTTGCGTCCATCAGAACAGTTATCTCTGGTGGTCATCCAATGTCAGTGAGTCCGATGTTTGTCTTAGTGCATATAGAGGACTCCCAGCATGGCGCTGTAGGATTAGCACTGGATACGAACCATCAAGGTCAGCAGTTCAGACCCACCGGTTGCATCTCAGAAGCCGGTACAGGGTTACCGTGAGTCAGAACCGACTTGACAGCACTTAACAACACCCACCAACTATTTAGAGAATCTCTGGTAGTGCCATGGGCTAAGCTGATCACAGGGTTGGCAGTTCTACTCCACCAGCCTCCCTGCAGGAGAAAGATGAGTTTGTCTGAGAAAACCTATCAAAGAGTTCTATCCGATACAGTCACTGAGTTGGAATTGACTTGAAGGTAGTGAGTTATAGTCCACAGTATCTGCATAGCAAACGTTAAAGAAACACTTCCGGACATCTTTAACACAGTACCTTGAGAAGAAGAATATTTGGATGCGCATTGCAAAGTCAAATCTTTTTGTTATTGTGAACCTTTAACTCTTCATTGGATTCCTTCTTAGCTTGGCGCCCAGACCCCTGACTTAGGGAAGCTGACAGACTCCACTACGTGCACTGTGTATGCAAACCCCTGCCATGGCATGGGGCAGGGGAGGGGGTGAAGGGGTATAGGGCAAATGTCCAGCCCCTTTGAGTCTCCACACATGAGGTCACTGGGGCCCCTCGTCTGTACCTGGCTTGGGTAGCGAACACAAGTGGAGGGTGGACACTGTAGTTCTAGTGAACAAGGGAGGCAAGGTTTGAACCCTAGCAGGAAGGGGTCTTAATTCATAATAAGCTTTAGGAAACTGGTCTGTAATTATCTGTTGTACATAGTTGGAATGTTCGAAACTCAAGAATTGCCTGTTTAGGCTAATCCATCTAGCTCTTTTTGTTTTTCTTGCTTAAATTCTCGATTTGGTTTTTAGGAATTCCCATAAGTTGGTCCCTGTATTTTTGTTTCACGTGTCCCCATTATAATATCTGCCAATGTCTGAAGGTCATCTTGTCTTTTTTTCTGCCTGACTTCTGGGAACACACTTTTTCTCTCAAGAAATCATGGTTAACTTTTCTTAGAGAATATTTACAAAGATCTAGGCATTAGGTATGCTTACTGCTAGTTAGAATGGAAAGTGGGAAAAGCTAAGAAATGTGTTAGTGAGTATATACTTACAAAGATACATAGTGATACCTGTTTCTGTGTGTATCTGTATATATTTTAAAAATTACAAGATCAATTGTTCCCATTTCTCTTGTTCCACTCCTACAACAGGTTCTTTTATATCTTTTCCCTCATTTTAATATATTGCTTCTTTAATAGTTTCCTGGCTGTTATTATCCATAGTACATTATTTGCTGCATCGTAAAATATACATAAAACTGTTTCAGAATTTCTGAGACGATGAACTGCCTTACAAAAACCATTTGTCCTTTGTTCCCAAGAGTTGGACATCAGTTCAGTCTAATGAGTGATGCCAGATAAGATCAGAAGGACCACTTCATGGCTTGATGCTAACCTCGTAAGGCACCAACCACAGAAATTGGTGACTTAAGGAAGCTTCCTTCTTGTTGAATACCATCAAGTCGGTTCCAACTCAGCAACCCTGTAGAAGGGTTTCCGAGGCTTCAAATCTTTGCAGGAGCAGAAAGTCTCATCTCTCTCCTACTGAGTAGCTGGCGAGCTCAAACTGTGGACCTTGTGGTTTGCAGTCTGGTGCTTATTGTATGGAGACTCCGTGTCCCTGAAGGGAGCTTCCTAGTTGGTGAGAAACATCCTTCACTGTGGAAGGTTGCATGTCCTGGGGACATGGAAGCTCTTGTCCTTGCGTTTTTTTCTTAGACCTTGCCCGTGCTTCTTTTAATTTTTATTCTTTTTTGTTATATTTAAGTTGTTATGTTAAAGGTGGCCTTTTTATGAATTGAATGAATTGTTCCAATAATTGTTTGAACCAAAAGGAGGCTCAGAATGGAGGCAAGTACCACTAAGGCTGGTTATTCTGAGGGGGCAAAAAGGAGCCTCCAGACTTTGAGCCAATAGATCAGAAGTTGGAAGTCACGCAGACTTCCAGATTTTCAGCCAGTATCTGCCTCTTGGGCAGTCTGCAAGATGTCTATAGTCAGAGGGAGAATCCTGCGTGGGTGACTGGTACCCGAACTAAAGAAGGACAGGAATCTGACCTTTCCTTCCACAAGGCGTGGTTTTCATGTGAAGTGGGGTTTCTTAGTCTCCTTGGCATGAATACTAGTTGTTGAAACCATGGCTCTGTGTGCTAATAATACATCAGACTGCAAAGTCATTTGAACTGCAAGTTTGGTGATTTATGCTCACCAGCTGCTCCTTGGAAACCCTATACACAGTTGCTATGGGTTGAAATAGACTCGAAGGCACTTAACAACAACAATCCCTAATGATGATGTCTCCACTCCTGTACTACGTGATGGGTGGGATTTTACTGAGGGTTGAGCAGTGGGTTGAACCAGACTAATATCTCTATGTAGCAAGGACTCAATGAACTGTTTTAATGAATGAGTGAATTCAATAAATGAGCACATTTACAAACAATCAGGCAAGGACTTTTTTAATTTCATGCCTCTCCTTGCAAAAGTTTCTGCTCCAACATCTCTACACACCTTGATACTCTGCACGTCAGTGAAAAATGCTGCTTTCTCTATCCACTCTGTTATCACGTTCCTTTTCCGACCCATCTCACCAGCATTTACTCTCAAGTGTCTTCAATATCTCCTGTATCAAATTTCTCCAATCCAATTAATTGCTAAACCCTCTCTTAGCTATGTTTAGCTTTTTCAGGACCTCCATGTTTAAGTTTTGGAAAGGTACTCTTGGGGCCCATGTTCCAGCTTTCAGCTACCCCAGCCCAATCAACTCCTTCATGACCACATCTCCAGTAGAGCTCTCTTTCTCAGGCCTATGTCCCATATATTATACCCTATAATCATTACACCATGCTACAAGGAGTTTAAGGAGCTCTGGTAGCGTAGTCGTTACAAGTTGGGCTGCTAATTTCAAGGTCAGCAGATCGGAAACTACCAATGGTTCCATGGGAGAAAGGTGAGACATTCTGCTTCCATAAAGATTTACAGCCTCGGAAACCCTATGCAGGATCGCTATGAGTCAGAACCAACTCCACGGCACATCACCACCACCACCACTACCAAAGAGTTTATCTTGTCATAATCATATCATTTAGCAATTCTAATACTGCAATCAGAATGTTGTTTTTTTAACACAGCATTTAATTATATCTCCTGATTATCATTCTACATTTTCTTCTCGCATGTTTATAATGTGTTTTCCTTTCTGATTCATTGATTGTACAAGACTCCTCTCTGAGACCACAACTTTTAGGAACAGTTTTATCATAATAGTTCTTTATTGTTTTGGTGTGGTGGTTTGGCTCACAACACAGTGCTAGTTGTCCTCTGTCCTACACACTATGAATAGAGCGTATGCCCATTTATCGCTGCTTCTCTGCCCTCAAACACTTGAAGACGCAAGGGATGGATGAACTTATTTCCTACAATTCATCAGGTTCTTGGACCACCAGCCCACAGAAAAGGATTGTTCACAGAGCAGGCAATATTACTGAATATGGAACAGGTAAAATTAAAACAATAATGGTGAAATAGAATTTTCTGATCGTGGAATGAATATAAGAGCAATCCTGTAAGTAGCTGCCATAGATCTTTATCACAATCGGAATGCTTCTTTTGTTTTGTGCATTTCTTTCTTATATGTGGTGGGCTCATCTACAGCACAGATCCAGAATAGTTGCAGAAACATGAACCCTGAGATGGATGTGGAGCCAGCTTGGATCAGAGTAAAAGTTCAAAGTGGTCATTTTGGGTAAAGAGAATTCTAGGAACCCAATGGCGAGCTCCTTGGTGTACTGATCATGCCTGGATCTTGCACAATGACTGATAATCATTCTCTAGATTCAAATAATTAAACATGATGGGGACTCTTATTCTCTAAATGTTACAGTAAGCTATAAGGAAAAGTCACATCACAGAGCACATTGTAAAATTAGTAGAAACCATCACATTCATTTTGCTGGGATCCACAATCAACACTCATGGAAGCAGCAAACAAGAACTTAAATTACTTACTGGGCAACTCTACTGTACAAGACCTCTTTAAAGTGTTGAAGAGCAAAGATGTCAGTTTGAGGACTAAGGTACGCCTGACCCAAGTCATGGCATTTAAAATTGCCTGATATACATGTGAGACTTGGACAATAAATAGGGAAGACCGTAGAGGAATTGATGCATTTGAGTTATGGTGTTGAAGGACAATATTGAAAGTAGCATGGACTGCCAAAAGAACAAACAAATCTATGTTGCAAGAAGTACAGCCAGAATGGCCAGACTTCATCTCTCATACTTTTTATGTGTTATCAGTAGGGACCATTCCCTGGAGAAGGGCATTATGCTTGGTAAAGTGGGGGTTCAGCTAAAGTGGAGGTTCAGTGAAGAAGAAGAAGAACCCCCAGTGAGATTAATTATTGGCACAGTGGCAGTAGCAATGGGTTCAAATGTAACAGCAATTGTGGGGATGGTGTAGGACCGGCTGATGTTTCATTCTGTATTGCATATGAATCAAACTGATTCCATGGCACTCAACAACAGCAATACAAACATTAACTACAGAATTAGATGAACTGTCACCCAAATCTTCAGTTTCTTATCCTACTCTATTAACCAAATGAATTAAAGCAGACACTGGGGTGCAAGAGAAATAGAAAGATAGTGTATTGTCTGGGCAGACAAGGAGCAGCATGAAATCTCATGATCAATGTACTTTAGGATTCCCCTTTAGACTTCTGGGATTCTGAGTTCTTCCCATCTCTCCCTGCCCTTTAACTTGTATCTGTACATAAACAGAGGTCCTGCTGTTGAATCACATTCAATTAGATATCCTGTAGATACATCCTTTGCTTCTGATGTGTGCCTGGGAGTACAGTGGGTGAAACAATGTGTTCCTTTCTAGAGATTCTTGGGCCTGGGGTCACTTGGAAGACTCTGGAAGGGCCCTGCGATTACTCTTGGGATGGAACGTTGATGAGCAGGTGCCACTGGCAGGCTGGACGACTTAAGACAACAGAAGGGTGGGTAGTGGATCAACAAGCCAAACAAGGAGTAACAGAGATTAGTTCTCATTGTGGACTTTATTGGAGTCCTGATGTGGTGCTGTAGGATAAGCATTGGTCTGCTAACCACAAGGTTGGTGGTTCAAACCCACCATGTGCTACTGGGAAACCCTATAGAGAGACACTATTAATCGAACAGATTTGATGGCACTTAACAACATGGACTTTATTAAGTATGTGTAAACATGAGGAATCCTGCTGGGTGTAGGATAAATACTAGACTGCAATTACAAAGTTGGCAGTTGAAACCCATCTGTGTGAGTGAAAGACATTCTGATTAAAAGCCCTGGAAAGCTGTATACTATATGGATTCCTGTGGGTTGGAATCGACTCGATGGCAGTGGACTCTTGATCGTTTATAATTGTCACTTTCAGAGGTACTTCATCTTTTGCCTAATATGCCATGGAATGACTGGCATCTTGTTGATTTTCACTGTGGAAAATTCTTTTATCTTGAGTCCTCAGCATTTGGAGAATTCAGGCTGGGTCTGCAACAACGACAACCCACGACATAGAAGTCAAACTATGTCAAGAGCTGTCAAGATGGGGAAACATTTATGAGGAGCAAGCTGATAACTTCTCTAATTTGTAAATTTCAACTTCTGCCTCTCCTCTAGATTGTCTTTGATGACTGAAATCCGCGTGGTCGCTTCATCCACGCGTGGAAGAACACCCAGGCTTTTCTCAATTTTGGAAATGTGAGCAGCCGGACCAGGTGTCATATGTTAGAGCCCTTTCGGGGATGCAACGAAGGCTCTACAAACCGGATGTGGAAGTGTGCGTCCTCGTTTTAGCGCCGTCCTTTGTGCGTCCTGGGAGGGTGACGTTCCGGTTCTAGTTCCGGTGGTGGGATCGTCCTGACTGCCTGCCCCACGCAGGCTCGTGTCCCGGGTCCGAGGGCGCCGCTCCCGCTCTTCCGCGCGCCTTAGTCTCTCCCCCATCCTCCTGGAGACTTCGGTGCGTTCCCTGACACGTGGTATGCGTCTGCGCGGAGCACAGTTCGCGACTCAGCCCCGCATCGTGCGTGCCCCGGGAGAGAGCCTGAGAAATGCAGAGTCGGGGCCGCCGGGGGGCCCGGGCTCAGTAACTGGCGAATCTGGGGTACCCCGCTCCCTCCCTCCACCCGCCATCTGCGGAAATTAACAGACAGGTGACGAGGTGCGAATCCACAGGAAGTCCCTACTCTGGACCCCGGAAGTCCTAGGAACCGGAAGTATGCTTTCTCGGTTTCCGGTGAAGGTTTGCTGGGCTCCTTGTGGTGGGACGTCCGGACGCTGTCTCCCTGCGCTCCTGGTCTCTTCTCCGGAGCCTCGAGGCCGGCTGGGTAAGCGGAGACCCCACGTTACCAGCGCCCCTGAAGCCCCCTTTAAATTTTTTTTTTTTTTAAATCACAGTTTCTCTACCTGAAATGAGCCTTGTTTGTCTTCTGCCCTTCATGGAGGAGTTTTGGTGACGCTGATGGTCTGGAAGATAAGTGTCGAATTGAGAAACATACGGAGTTCTGGTGTGGCGCTGGGGGCTAATGCGTAGGACTGCAAAGTCGTTTGAACCTCAATGTCGGCAGTTCAAGCTCACCAGCTGCTCCTCGGAAACCCTATAACCACGGTCATTATGGGTCGGAACCGACTCGAAGGCACTCGAATACACAATATGCACACAATATCCCAGCCTCAGGAGGAAAACATTTTCTCAGAAATTTTCAGCAAGATTATGAGAAGATGTTATGACTAATTACGACTGTCAAAATTGTAAAAGTAGACGTTTTGGTGAGAAAAACGGGGGAGCAGTTAATCTTACAGTCCAGGAACAGAGGACCCTAGGACCACCAAGAGAGAAGAGATGGAGGCAGAGATGAGGATGTGGAGAGAGGGAGCAGCTGAGGACTCTTAGACTCATGGGAAGAGAGGTACTGAGAGTTGGCGGCCAGGAGGCAGACTTGCAGAATGTGCCCTTTGGTTGTTTAAATGATATATATTCCTTAGTGTTTTTGTGTACATCCCTCCAAAACAAAAACGAAATGGAAGCAAATGCTGTTGAATGATGATGCACGAAGGAGATTGTAATCACTGCAATGAAACGAGTGTAAAACTGATGTTCTCCCATGTAAACTATCACTCAGTTCACAATTTAAAGAGATGGATCAGATTTCTGAGAAATTTAGGGACTGCTGCTGTCCTGGTTTGAGAACAAAAGTTAAACTCAGTGGGAAGAAAGAAAGAAATGTTCATTGTGAAAGCAACAGGAAAAATATCATTCACCTAAAGGTGTAAGTGAAAAATCGTCTAAAAAACACCTTAGAAGGGTTTTAACGACACAAGTAAAAATGATTGAAGTATGATGAGTTCATTGATAAAACTTAGAAGATTCATTCTGAAAATTTCACTATGTCGATATCTCATAGCTGCACATGCTAGTGTACAAGAAACAAAACTACATATGGGAACCCCCAGTTTCAACATTGGACTCCAAGTCATCCTCTAGTTTTTCAGCCTACCCAGGACTGTTGCTTCTCATCGTGTGGAAAGAGTAAATTCTTCTCCCTGTGATCTTGGTTCCAGAAAGATGCCCATGATGAATGTAATTTTGTACTCTGGAGGTTGGGGTCTCTTCTCCCTTCAGTGCAGATACCTTGAGCTGGAAGCATTACCCAGAGCCTAGGAGGAAGACGGAGACCTGTCCTTCCTTGCTAACACTGTTGTCCCCTTCTGTTCCCTCATCCTTCCATTTCACATCTCAAGGTAGTGGTGAGAGAGCTAGTCCAATCCAGGCAGCTGGGGAGCTAGGGTGTCTGCCGAGGACATCTGAAAATCCCAAGGAAGGATTTCAACTGTTCTGAATGGTATGTGGACCGAACTTGATTCATCTTTTTTCCAAAGTACCAAGTGTTCTGCTTTCCCTCCCTTCCTTCTGCCTGAAGTGTGGCCTTTTGGACTTTGAGACATTCTCCTTGAGTTCCAGAAGCAGGAGCCAAGAAATGGTGAGTTCTGTGTAGAAATAGGTTATTCTGACAATAAGTGGGTGTGGCTGGATATGAGTTGGGGGGCCAACTCTGTGCTGCAGGGCTATGGTTCATTAATCAACAAAACATGACTGAGGAGGCTGGGGGACTGAGCCCTAGAGAACCTTTTGATTCCTGCTCCACTGTTACTGGGCTCTTCCTCTGCACATAATATATCACTTTTCAAGGTTGGGATACCTGTGACCACCTACCTCAGGTGGCATCCTGGGGTGTGACCAGCCCCAAACTTGGTTTTTTTGTTTTTAACGTGTAGAATGACAAAGCCTGAATGCTGAGCAGCTCTGGCTGGGGAGTCTGAGTTCCCTCCACACCTGTGATGTTACGGCTTATAGTGAGCTCAGCTGGGTCCTATGTGGGCTTTTCACACTCGTGTTTTCTGTTTTGTTTTTAAAACATTTTCTTTGACAGTGGGGAATACTTTTGTCTTGAGAATTTCACGTGTGTGAAAAGCATGACTTCCCAATCTAGGTCCTTGTCCTTCCACCTCCACCTAGACCTGGATTTTAATCCAGGTAATTTGCCACTGATGTCCGAAGTCTTGAATTAGAATCTACAGTGAAAGTGTTCTCTATCGCTCAAGCTCACCATGTGAGATGAGTTTAAATGCTTGAATTTATAGGTTCCAATGGAAGGTTCTGGTCTGTTTCTATTGAGAATGTTTTTATTTAATGAATGCCAACTTCTCACACACAGAGGGATGCCTGCTTTAGGCTCTGTGCTTACTTAAACCTCGGGAAGATTCTTAGACTCCTACTGTATTTAACAAGTCGTGCTTGTGGTAACTATCTTTGCATTTCAGAAGCATTCTTTCATCTGTGATAAGGATGTGAAGGTTCTGGTAGCCATGTTTACTGTGTTTAGAAAGAGAATTAAAATTTTTGTTTTGGTAATTTGTGAAAGTGTATTAGTCTGTGTGATGGCAGTTGGGTCGAAAGTGATTACATTTTAAGTTATTTTGTGATTACAGATTTTTTGTTGTTGTTAGTTGCTAAGCTTGAGCCCGTTACTGCTGCCACTGAGGTCTTCTCTTTTACTGTGTCCCTTTTCTTTGCCAAGCATGATGTCTTTCTTAAGGGACCGGTTTCTCTTGATAATGTGTCTGCAGTATGATATCTAATTTGATATACATCATGTTTGAAAGTACAATATAGTGTTCTGAAATAATGTTTTGCCAATAGATAATACTTTCAAAGTTGGAAACTCAGTATGAACTTTGAAAGTATCTTTTATGAATACTGGTTTCTGTAGTTGTCCCCCGCAGCCTCCTTTAATAGCCGCCTCTATTAACCGTTGGAAGCATCTGGTCAATGTCTTATGGGAGTCGCTCTGAAGGAGTTGCCAACGTCGCAGGGGTTGTTACAACGGAAGGACTTTTATTGTGCCTGCACGTGGCTCAGTGGATTTGTATCCAGACGCTGAGTCCTGTCTTCCCTGTTTGAGGCTGTTTTATAGGGCATAGCGGTACATACATGAGTCAGTTTGGGATTGGTTAGTGAGGGCCAACAGTGAGACGGGACTACCTGGGATTGTTGTTGTTGTTGTTAAGTGCCGTCAAGTCAATTCCAATCCATGGCAACCCTGTATAGGGTTTTCAGGTTCAAACACATGGCGGGGAAGAATGTGTGAGCAGTCTAGCGAACAGTTACAGAAGTGGAAGCAGACAAACATTAGTCCGGGGCTTTCTTCC
>NW_006409018.1:587085-589098 GCF_000296735.1 Chrysochloris asiatica | reverse complement strand
GGGAGCAGAAAGCCTCATCTTTCTCATGTGGAACCGCTGGTAGTTTCAAACCGCTGACCCTTGAGGTTAGTTAGTAGCCAGACTCGTAACCACTACGGTACCAGAGCAGCCTGTTAACCCTTTGCACCTGTGAACCATAGTGTGGAGGAAGTGTTCACTGACTTCCTCTAACTTTACTACGGGGAAAGAGAATTACCTTCAGTTATATGCTCCAGGCCAATTGCTGTGGAGGGTGCCAGGCCTGCGGAAGGAGGCGCTAGGCCCCAAACCCTCCCAAGCACACAACTCATTCCAAGAGCAGAGTTCACATTCCAGGAACCAAGCAACAGATTACCTCGGCTTTGTGTGATCAATTCTGGGAGAGAACAAAGCCCCCAAGCCAAAGTTTACCTGCATCCACTTCAGTAATTGCCCACTTGCTTGCTAGGTCACACATTCTTCCCCACCTTATGTTTGAACCAGCCAATCCCAGGTAACCCTGAGCAGCTGTTTGCCCCTGCTAAAATATCCCAAATGGCCTCATGAATTCACCCCTGTTGTTGTTGTTATGTGCCATGGAGTCAGTTCCGACTCATAGCAAGGACCCTGTACAGGGTTTCTGAGGCTGTTAATCTTTACAGGAGCAGAAAGCCTCATCTTTCTCCCGTGGAACAGCTGGTAGTTTCGAACTGCTAACCTTGCAGTTCACAGCCCGATTCGTAGTCACTGTGCTACCAGAGCTCCTTGAATTCACCCCTACTCCTATAAAATACTCTCAAACTGGGAAGATGGGGCTCAGACTCTGGATAGGAATCCGCTGAGCCGTGTTTTGGCACAATAAAGTCCTTTCTTTGTTACATCCCGTGTGGCTTTGGCAACTCCTTCAGAGCGACTCCAGTAACATTGTGAGGTAAGGGTCAGACATGCCTCTGCCCTCCAGCCTCCTTTACCAGTTCTGACACCAAGGCAGTTGGCTCTAGCTCCATGGGTCAGCAAACCTAGCTCCCCCAATGAAGTCCCTGGAGGTACCCCATTCCACAAGTGAGTTTCCTACTTAAAGACACTGAGCTTCACTTGCTTTATGGGCTGGAAAGCCCACCACTGTGTCTGATGCTTTACTGCTGTTCCGGTGCCAGCGCTCTGCCTCCTGGTTCCAGGAGGTATTCACTTCACAGGGATCTCAGAATCCAAGGGGTATTGGTAGTGGTGAGCCCCCTGGTTCCTGAGTCTGTGATGACTCATTGTCTGCCCGTGTTAGACTTGCTCTGCCTCCTGGTTCCAGGAGGTATTCTCTTCACAGGGATCTCAGAATCCAAGGGGTATTGGTGGTGGTGAGCCCCTGGTTCCTGAGTCGGCGATGACTCACTCTCTACCCATGTTAGACTTTCACGTTTTTACAGTCACAGTTGACCCTGTTAACATCCCAACAGCATGCTTGCCCACCGTCTCTGACACAGACCCGTTGGACAAGGAAGTTGTTCATTGCGAGTTACACAAAGACTATGGGTAGTAGGACCATTCAAAGTATATGTCTGGTTCTATTTCTAAATTTGAGAGACATGGATGCAGGAAAATTTCCACCAGCTCTACAGCTGAGTGATATAGAAAGTGAGCGCCCGTGTCAGAGAGATTGGTTGCTTCAGACATACCCACCCCACCATGATGATGATGAGCTCTTAGCTTTCATTGATACTTTCATCACCTATATTGTTGTTAGCATAGTGGTTACGAATTGGGCTGCGAACCGCAAGATCAGCAGTTCGAAACTACCAGATGCTCCGCGGGAGAAAGATGAGGCTTCCTGCTCCCGTAAAGATTTACAGCCTCGGAAACCCTGTACAGGGTCGCTATGGGTCGGAACCGACTCGATGACATTTAACAACAACATCATGGTTAGGTGCCACCTACTAGGTTCTGACTCAGAGCAACCCTGTGAACAACATAATGAAACGTCAGCTGGCCCCACAGCACCCTCACAATTGTTGCCAGATTTAAGACCATTATTTCTGTCACTGGGCCAATTTATCACTAGAG
>NW_006409018.1:581549-586310 GCF_000296735.1 Chrysochloris asiatica | reverse complement strand
AAATAAAGTCTCACCTGCCCGTGTGGTGAGACCATGGAGAACCGAGCCCTGGTTCCGGGTCAGGGATATAGGTTCACTGATCTTTACTGTGTGCTATCAGGTGGCGGGTTTCCCATGAGCAGCGTGTCAGCTGTGCCCCTTTGTTTTCCCAGAGAAGTAAGGGAAAGATCTGAGACCAGTCAAGACAGAACTCATCCAGGACCACTGTGGAGGGTAGGAGTGGGGGTGCTCAGGAACCACAATGAAGAATTTTAGTCCTTTATTTATTTCTAGACCATCCTTGAATGGAAGGAATTATATTTTAAATCAGTCAGTTAGAAAGCACCTCTTGTGGGTTGAAGACACAACTTCACAGACCACCTGATCCAATTTTCGCATTCCTTTGACACCTGTAACCAAGGAGACCCTTTTTCTCTTTTAATGTTACTTGTGTATTGTGCCCGGCGTCTCCAAAGTATCCCGTTGGGCAAGGGTAAGTGAACAAGTATTCCTACCAGGGTTCTAGTCCATACGTACACAGGTCTTTTCCAAGAAAAACGTGGTTACACATGTGTGTGTGGTCAGTGAATGACTGCCAACAAGTTGTCTCCACAGTACATTTGAGTTAGTCACATTAAAGTGGCTTCACAAAATAAAACGTCCAGTCAGAACAATAGCTTCTGAGGGTATCTTTGGGCCTGTTAAATTACAGTGTGGGGTCAGCCCAGAATGTTACGTGACAGCCTTTGGATTTCACAGGAGTGATGTTATACGTTTTCTTGACTCTAGACAGTTACAGAGCATCGTATAAAGACATTTGCTGACAGTTTGAGACGACACTGCTTAGAAAAAAGTGATGAGTTGCAACAATTGTTTTTTTTTTTTTCTGCCATCACGACAACACACCTGTTCATGCTTTGAGGGTAGCAAGGGCTGTCCTTTGAGAATTTCAGTAGGAAATATTACGCTATCCGTTCGCAGTCTTACCCCTTCCGATTTGTTTCTAAAACTCAAAGAGTATTGAAAAGAAACATAATTTGGGTCCTTCGAGAATCCCAAAAATGCCATTTTGATGGGAGCGTCCATTGAAAAGGGCAGAATTCTTCATAACGGTAGTGTAAGAGGGGTTTCAGAAAGTTATTGGGAAAATTCCATGATCCTCTAAATTCCATTTTTCCTTAAACCTTGTG
This sequence comes from Chrysochloris asiatica, assembly GCF_000296735.1. Lineage (NCBI taxonomy): Eukaryota > Metazoa > Chordata > Mammalia > Afrosoricida > Chrysochloridae > Chrysochloris > Chrysochloris asiatica. The sequence continues at coordinate 585,141 of NW_006409018.1, read as the reverse complement.
TAACCCTTTCCTATAGACCACTGTGGAGAATAGGTCCAGAAACGGGAGCTACACATTTTGACATTTTAATTTGCTAATCGTGTCTCTGACTTTGTTACCATTCATTTTGACTGTCTCTTTTATGTAATCATTACTGTCAGGGTTCGTGGAGGTTTTTCCTGGAAACTTAACTTTATAACCACTGTCAAGTTAAACAGCGAAATGTGGCTACATGGTTTTTCATTCACAGCATCTTGTTTTCCCTTAATTCCTTTCCTTTTTGTTTGTAAGTGTGTACTTCAACTTGAAATACTGCACCAGTGTCTGAAATCCTTAATGATGGAGACAAGTTAGCTAATGAACGCACAGTGGTACGGTTCATGAAGAATAACTTAGGGTCATTCGTGCTAGGAGAAATCTCAGAATCACATGTCAGTAAAGATCAACATATAAATCAGAGAAGACATTTGAGGTAAGTCTCATTCAAACAAAAGAAGAAAAAAACAAGAGAAAACAGTCCTTCCAGGGCATATGGTAATATGTGATGGCATTTTAATACAGCATGTATATATATTTATAAACACCAGGCCTTGGAACACATTTGAAATGCTTCAGTCATTGCTGACATAAATGATGGCCACATACACATTGTTTAGTCATCAAATCTGTTATCCATCAAATTTTGACATGGGGAGGAAACAAAGATCAGTGCCCTCAAAAATGGTAGCCATTCATGCCACCTTGAATGTGAGCAGCTCTGTCTGTAGTCTTCCCATCAATGCAGTCTAGCACATCGATGCTAATAATTTCAGGGTTCTGATGTGAGAGATGAGTGAGAACAACATCTCTGAGCCAGTAGGCCAACATCTTTGAGCAGGATACTGCTCTTTTGTTTCCTACTCAGGTGAAAATTGTACAGGCAGCAAGTTTGGTTCCTTTGCAGTGAGCATGGTGTTCTTGGTTATGCCTACAATGACTGAACAGCCACAAATTAGTTTGAATCTCAGATCTAGTCGACTACGGTTCTGTATGTGGTGCTTGTGTGCCATAGAATCGGTTCCGACTCATAGTGTCCCTATATGGATTTCCAAGGCTGTGACTATTTATAGAGCAGAAAGCCTCATCTTTCTTCTGCGGAGCTAGTGGTAGATTCGAACTGCCGACCTTGAGGTTAGCAGCTCAGCTCATGTTCCACTATGCTACCAGGAATCATTTATATGTATGCTGTGGTTGTTATGTGCCGTGGAGTAGGTTCTGACTCATAGCGACCCTATACAGGGTTTCCGAGGCTGTCAATCTTTACAGGAGCAGAAAGCCTCATCTTTCTCCCGCGGAACAGGCTGAGCTTGCGGTTCACAGCCTGATTTCTAACCACTATGCGACTAGAGCTCCTTTATATGTGTGTATGTAGGTATAAATACACACACAAGGGGGTTTCAGGAATTTTGTCGAAAATGGGATCAAAGGAAAAGTTAAAAAAAAATCAAGCTAAAGTAAAAAATGAAATAAAAAGAATTTTTAGAGTACAGCGTTTTCACATATGTGAGTTATCAGATATTTGGAACATATTATTTGGATACAATTATCAAAAAACCTCATATTTTAGAAAAACAGTCCCAGCAATGGTAGTATTTCTGCTTGGCGCTTTGATCTGTGAAACATGAGAGACATCAGGGCGAATCACCTGAATATTCACTGTGTTTGGCAGATGTGAAATAGCACCAACTGTGTTTGGTAATGAAATGGGAGCAAGTTTATGTCTAACAATATGTGGCCTATGTTTAACTAGTCACGCACTCAAGAATCCATGTGAAAGTAATAAAGGCAAACAGTGTAGGAAAACCTTTAGCCGGATTTCAAACTTTACTTTTCTCATAAGAAATTCTCCAGAAGAAAATGCTTACAGTTGCAGTGAGTGTAGCAAAGCTTTCATGGATCACTTGTCACAAAACCGTCACAGTCAAACTGGACACACTGAATGCAATACTTGTCAGTGTAAGCGATGTGGAGGAGCCGGTGGTTGCCCCTGTCACCTAACCACTGCTATACACACACACACATATGTCCCACAAACCTAAGGTATATGGGAAGGACTTAATTTCTATCCCAACTCTTAAGTATCCCGTGTCAGTACTCATGGGGAAAAAATCCTCTGTATAGAAAGAATGTGGAAGAGATTTTGGACACAAGTGAAGGGTGACAAACTTGGATGTAAGCAATGTTTTTTTTTTTTTTAATGTTTTATTGTGAATTACATGATAGTTTACATGGGAGAACTTTAGTTTTACATTCATTCCATCGTATATCATCTCATTGCCATGGTTCCAATCCCCTCCATGCATCATCAACCACCCAAAGGGTATATCCCAAAACCCACCCCCTACACTTCCCCCTCCTCCCCGTAGTTTTCAGCCCACAGTCCCTTTCCCTCTCTGGGTCCAAAGTCCCCAGTCGCTTCATCACTCCATTGTAAGCAATGTTTTAAAACCTATAATTGTCATTCATCCCTCATTTTACCTAACAAGGATTATAGCAGAGATAAACCATATGAGTGTAAAAAATGTGGGAATGTGTTTCAGGAGATCTCAAAGCTAAGGATACACAGGCAAACTCACAATGGAGAGAAAGCGTATGAATGTAAGGAGTGTGGGAAATTCTTAAGTTCTTCTTCAGGTCTGCGTACACATAGAGGAATTCACAGTGCAGAGAAACCATATGAATGTAAGAAATGTGGGAAAGCCATCAGACTTTCCTCACAGCTCAGGTTGCATATGGGGACTCACAGTGGAGACAGACCTTATGCAAGTGAGGAGTGTGGGAAAACATTTAGTCATTCTTCAGCCCGAACTCAGCATATTTGAGCTCACCATGGAGAAAGGCCTTATGAATGCAAGCAACGTGGCAAATGCTTTACTTTTTCCTCATCCGTCACTGCACATAAAAATTCACATTGGAGAGAAACCTTATGAATGTAAGCAAAGTAGGGCAGCCTTGAATTGTCTCTGAAGCCCCACTAGCCATAGAACTCACAGTGGAGAGAGGCCTTATGAATGTAAGGAATGTGGGAAAGCCTTTAGGTGGCAACTCACTTCACATAATATGAACTGACAGTGGGCAGAAGTAGAATGTTTAATCATTACTGCTAGAATTTCAAACAGCTCATTTCCAAAAGTCCGCAATTAAAGACTAAGGATTCTCACAGAGTAAACAATACTAACTCAAAAAAAAAAAAAAAAAAAAGTTATTTAGAGCTATTTTGTGCCTTTGGAAAAAAGGATAGCGTCAATTAAAACAGGGTTATAACGAAGTGTGGCCATCTTGGCCTCCAAGGAGCACTCTGGCTGCACTTCTTCCAAAATGGATCTGTTGGTTCTTTTGGCAGCCCATGGCACTTTGAATATTCTCCTCTAACACCATAACTCAAAAGCATCAATTCTGCAGTCTTCCTTATTCACTGTCCGGCTTTCACATGCATATGAGGTAATTGGAAAATACCATGGCTTGGGTCAGGCGCTCCTTAGTCCTCAAGCTGACATCTTTGTTCTTCAACACTTTAAAAAGGTCTTGTGCAGCAGATTTGCCTAATGCAATCCATCGTCTGATCTCTTGACTG
>NW_006409018.1:574475-576206 GCF_000296735.1 Chrysochloris asiatica | reverse complement strand
TAGAGTCTGCACATTAAACACCATTAGAGGCCAATCCTGTGTTCTGCGTGAAACCATTTCCAACATACGTTAAATAAAAGGGCAAGCCAGGTACAAATACTGTGTGTGACCATCTATTTGTGTAGAAACAGCCCCTTTTGTTTGCATATGCACACAATATCTCTGGATACACAAGAAAATTATGACAAGGATGTTGCATTGTTGTTGTTGTTGTTAAGTGCCGTTGAGTCGGTTCCTACCCAGGGTGACCATGTTACAGGGTTTCTGAGGCACGACTGGTGATTGAACCGCCCACTTTGCAGTCTACTGCATTAATCCACAGTGCGGCACCAGGAATCCATTTCATTGTGATTTTCTGATATTTGAATTTATGCTTTTATTATCATGCACATATATTTTCTAAGCATAAGAGACATAAATAAAATAATGGGAAAGTTATATAGTTCCGTTTGGCCAACCCTGAAATGTTGTGTTGTTGGTACTGTATTTTATAAATATATTTGACTTGTTCAGTGCTGTTAAGTCGGTTCTGACTTACAGTGACCATGTAGAGGGTTTCTGAGGTACTAAATTGGTGGGTTTGCGCTATCCATTTTCTGGTGGTTATCGTACAGTGCCACACCAGGACTCCAATCTGTCTTATCTGTTACGTATGTATCATACCTATCTACCTACCTTTCTACCTATCCATCCATTATGTATCATACCTATCTATCCATCCATCTATGGGGTGGCGCCATTAGATAAACATTTGCCTTCAAGATTTGTTTGAACTGCAAGGTTGGTGGTTCAAACTCACCAGTCGTTCCTTGGAAATCCTATACAGGGTCGCTATGAGGCAGAACCAAATCTACGTCACTTAACAATATATGTCTATAAAACATCAGGTGCGCAGACATTAATCTGGTCCAGTCCATCTTCCAGCCCTACTGAAATTCCCCACATTGCATAATAGTCACCGAGACAACACTTTTAGGGTCAGATGGAGCTTGATGGCTCTGTCTGTGGAGTCAGATCTAGGAGAGTCCCATGTCGAACTCCCGTGTCCCCAGATGTGCTGCTCCCATTTGGATGGATGCTTTTTACCCCCAGGAAACTCCCCGGGTTTGAATGTTGTGTTTTGCCAATCATGCATGAAAGTTCAGTTATGCCTTCAGTCGTGAGCCTCAGGCCCGCAGGTAGAGTCCTTCTGACCATACCTGCCCTCACTCAATGGCCTCAACTGTACTGCCATTCTGAGGAACTGTAAACACAGGACTCAAATTCTGACAAATAGTTCATGCATAAAGAAGTCACATATAAAGGAAGGGAAAAGGCTTACATGCGCCCTCCAGTGGTGGACTGCAATCAGATGTATGGGTATGACCTGGAGTTTTTAAACTATATAAAGACATACACACAAATAGGTGTAAATGCGCATTGTTGTATTGTCTACGAACACAGTTCTTTCCACACTGAGTGTCCAGTAGCGATCTGCATACCTAATGCCCAGGTAAACCCTCGAGTGGCGCTGTAGGATCAGCTCCGGACAACAAACCACCAGGTCGGCACTTCAAACCCACCAGCTGCTCCTCAAAAGTCCTATATAGGATTGCTATGAGTTATAAAAAACTCAACAGCACCACCCAGATGTGTTTCTAAATATCCGTCAAAAAAAAAAAAAGAGGTAATTAAGACTATCTGGAGAAACGTCTGATTCCAGGGCTCAGGTAGGAACGAGATCAGTGAGAA
>NW_006409018.1:572126-573310 GCF_000296735.1 Chrysochloris asiatica | reverse complement strand
AAAGTATTTCCAGTGATACTTCCTTTATAATATTATTTTCTTACTCACTAAAAAGCCTTTTTTCTTTATTTGTAGAGTTTCAAAGATTTGCTGTTCAAATTTACAGTATTAAGGATGAATGAAGCCTCCTACTTCTGGGAGTCCTGGTATGGCGCTCTTGGCTAGCATGCTGGACTGCAAGGTCAGTGAGTCAAGCTCGCCAGCTGCTCCTTAGAAACCCTAGGCAGGGTCGCTATGGGTGAGAACTGACTCGATGGCACTTCACAGCAACAGTCCTACTTTTGACATAGAGCAGTCTCTCCGCTGTGAGTTTTCATATGCGAAGTGAAGTGTGAGGAACACCTGAAGGTTTTCCCACACTCCTTACATTCATAGGGCCTTTCTCCACTGTGGATTCTTCTATGTGTAATGAGGCTTGAGGCCTGCCTGAAGACTTTCCCACACTCCTTACATTCATAGGGCCTCTCTCCGCTGTGGATTCTTACATGTTTTGTGAGATCTGAGGAACATCTAAAAGCTTTCCCACACTCCTTACATTCATAAGGCCTCTCTCCACTGTGAGTTCGTATGTGTTCAGAGAGGCAGTAGGAACGGCTAAAGGTTTTTCCACATTCCTTACATTCATAAGGCCTCTCTCCACTGTGAGTTCGCATGTGTGTAGTGAGGTGTGAGGAACGGCCAAAAGTTTTCTCACATACCTTACATTCGTAAGGTCTCTCTCCACTGTGGATTCTTCTGTGCGTGCTGAGGTTTGAGGCATGCCTGAAGACTTTGCCGCATTCCACACACTCATAAGGCATCTCGCCACTGTGAGTTCTTACATGCTTTGTGAGGGCTGAGTAATCAGTAAAAGCTTTCCCACATTCTTGGCACTCGTAAGGCCTCTCTCCACTGTGGATTCGCATATGTGTGGTGAGATGTGACGAACACCTGAAAGATTTCCCACACTCCTTACATTCGTATGGTTTCTCTCCACTGTGGATTCTTCTGTGTGTAGTGAGGTCTGAGGCTTGCCTAAAGACTTTCCCACACTCCTTACATTCAAATGGCATCTCTCCACTGTGGATTCTCACGTGGTTCGTGAGGAATGAGGAGCAGCGGAAGGCTTTCCCACAGTCCTTACATTCATATGGTTTCTCTCCAGTGTGGGTTCTGATGTGTGTAGTGAGGGCTGAGGTTTGACT
>NW_006409018.1:570115-571116 GCF_000296735.1 Chrysochloris asiatica | reverse complement strand
CTTCTTGGAAACCCTACGCAGGGTGGTGATGAGTCAGAATTGACTTGACAACAATATAGGCTGTTGTTGAATGCCTGCGAGCTGGTTGACTCAAAGCAATCCAGTATAGGATTTCCGTGGAGCGGCTTGTGGGTCTGATGTACCAATCTTATAGCTCAATGCCAGGACCCCTCACACACATACTTATATAGGTATCTGTGTGGATCCCCACTTTGTACCCGTTAGGTATCTGCTGACCGTGGACCCACAATACGCGGCCACATTCGATGGGTGTTGCTGTCCAGTGTCAGGAGCCCGAGGCAGCCCTCTGGAGAGAGATGCAGTCAGCCAGACACAGTGCACCGCTGCACGGAGGCTTCCTACTGAGGTCAGAACCACTCGGGGAGGAGATCTGATGATTGGGCCACATCGTGTGCTAACTGCATCAACACAGACAATGGTTGAACCCATATGAGCAAAGCCCTGCCATCCAGAGGAACATGCATGAGTGCATGCTAACGTCACGGCACCTTAGATCTGCCTTCGGGGACACCGCTTTCGCCTGCATGGATAACATTTACCTGGAATGTCTCCCCTGGTTTTGACGCCGGTTTCTACCGCCGTGGGATATGGCCACATCTCCAAACATGGAGCACCAGGTATCCTTCTTCATGTGTTCTCTGAATAATTTTTCCTCTTCATTGAGGTTGCCAGAAACTGATGCAGTAATTCAAGCCCAGGTTCACAAATTGAAGGAAAAGAAAAGGAACTATTAGGGAACAAAATACTTCAATGAACACACTTCAGCCCACGTTTTGCTGTGTAAGCATTTTGGCAAGGATTACTAAGCAGTTTATGGGAATGGCTTCCATGAGGACCAGCAGATGGTGGTGACAAAATTGTGTTAGGGACGCTACATAGGAAACCACTGCACACAACACACAGGTACAGCCACAAGGAAAGGGTCTCAGGACCACAGGAGTGAGGGCAGAACATAATACATAAATAAAACTACAAGAAAA
>NW_006409018.1:563282-566340 GCF_000296735.1 Chrysochloris asiatica | reverse complement strand
GAGCTCCCTAGAGTCTTAGGACAGGCTCCCGGCCGAGGCTCTGTGCAGGAGCATGTGGGATACAACAAGAGGAGGCACACTCACATGGCAGCAAACCACATCCCGGAAGCTCTGCAATGAGTCGGTGGATTGTGGCTTGCTCATATACCAGCACAGTCACACAGAGGCACACGGGTGAACTAGAGTTACACATACCAACATGCATGAATCCTACCTAAGCTAACAGGTCACTGATGAATCCAGTCAGAGGAATTAGCGGACTTTGAAGAAACTGAAAAGATGCAAAGTTGTGCCATCTGGCTATGGATTCAGACTTGGGTGACAGAGGTCTTTGATACTGGCAGTAGTCGTTAAACTTCTAAACACAGAAACACTGCCCAGGCATGAAGAGATGAGGGTCAGGGTGGTGGGGCTACATGGAAGGCCCTAAAACTTGACCAGGGTCTCTCTGTGATTAGTAACTCCGGTTAATACTTAAATCTCACAGGAAAAAGCCCATGCACACTGTGTTTATGGCCCAGTTGACAGCAGAGAGTTTACAACACTTCTAAAAACCCTAAATGGCGTTATGCGAAGTCATATGAAAACCCCTAATTTGGATTTTAACTTAACGTTAGTTCAGAAAGGCTTTTATGAGGGGCTTTGAAATAGTCCCCCGGGAAAATGCGACAGAAGAGTCTGGGGCAAGATGGAGTAGCAAGGAGATGCACAGCCTACTCTGTACATAAAGCCACGAGAGAAGGAACAGAATGGGCTGAGACAGCAGTCCTGGGCCAAGAGCCAGGAGTACGGGCTGGGCTGGATGGATCTGGCGGGGAGCAGGGAGGATGGGGCTGGGGTGGCCAGAGCTGGCTGGAAGCGGCAGCCTCAGGCACAAGACACGGGGAGGGGGCACAAGTCTTGTTCCCGTGCCCTCCTGGTAGCCTGGGCTGTGTCAGTCCCCACCCATACCAACCCAGCAGCACCCCGTCCTGCAAAGCCTCAGCTCTGCCGGGGGTCAGGCAAGTGGCGGAATGAAGCTGCTTCTGGAGGGATGGAAACCTGTCTTGAGTACAATACACAAACAAAGAACTTGTGTGTCCGTTCTGCGGTTTTGGCTCCAGCTGGACTCACTGCTCCCAGGTCAAGGTAGGGATGTCAGGAGAGTACCGCTACCGTTCACTCTCCTGGCCACTACCACATCCACCATGAGACAGTGAATGCCTGAGAGAACACTGATACACATTCACCAACTAAATTTCGATATGGCACCCCAACGTGTTGGAGAGAACAGAATATTTCAGCTTATACAACGAAACAAGACAGAGTGCTCAAATGTGCGACCAAAATAAAGAGTCAGAAAACACAGCATCAGAAATAGTATATGGGAGATACCTGATGAGAAATTCAAAAGAATCCTAATAAGGAACCTTCAGCAGATTGTGAGAAAGACCAGAAAAAGTACAGGTGAGATGAAGGAAAACAGACAAAACTATGAAAAACTCAGGAAACAAATTGACAAAATAACTTGGGGAAAAAAAAAAATTCAGAAAAAGGGGGGGGCAGATCCTATAAAAATAGTAATGAGAGGAGAGAACAAACAAGATGGCAGATCAGGTGAAAGCGCAGTAGGGAACTCCATCAGCAGCAACACAGAATTCGGAACCAAGCAGGTTTAGGGGATGGTCCCAGAACTCTGAACCATATATATAGGTATATTTGGAAGGTTAGGAGGCTTACACCTAGGGGAATTTGTAGCAGAAGAAAGATCAGAGTGCCCACAGATGCCTGACAAAACTGCGGAGATGAACGTGTGCACATTCTTTTCTTTTGGTATCTGTTCATAGGTCCCTATCTGTCTGCACACCTCTACTCTGGTTTCTATAGGGGTACCTGAGCTAGTGGACACCCCAGCCCCACCCTCAGAGGGTTCTACTAAGCATGCACACAGATCTCGAAATTTAAAGAGACAGTTTCCACTTAAAACCAAATGGCCAGAGCCGTCCCTGAACTGTTTACAACTAGAAAAAAAGGCCTGAATGGGGATTGTGGAGCGGGACAGGCAGAAGTGAACTGAATGAAAATTAAATCCTAAGTTACGTCAAAACGACCAACAAAGGCATCTTGAAATTTCTTAAGAAGAGTGAAGAGGGAAGCCTGTTTCATGATCACATCTACCTGGAGGCAATTGGAAAGCATAAAAATACCAAAACACACACCCATCTATATATTAAGGCCACAGGTAACCCCTGAAAATGCCTAAAAAACAGAAGCACATGACCATATCTGCACATGACCAGAAAGGAGATAAAGTGACTAAGGCAAATGAGATGGAAGTAGACCTACATTCTATACTGGGGGATAGGCAGGCTTTGGAAATGCCTGAGAAGGAATTCAGAAAATGGATTATAAAATGTATCAAAACACTATACAATGGAGATGAGAAAAATAAGGAAGAAGTCAGGAGAGCGCTATATAGGAACAATCAAATAAGACAGATACAGAATTGGAAACAATTCAAAACCTACAGAAAGGGGTCCAAATGATTAATAATAGAATATCAGAAATGGACAATACACTGAAAGGGCAAAGGAGTAGAACTGAAGAGATAGAAGCTAGAACTAGTGAGCTAGAAGATAAACCTCTCAACACTAATAAGATATAACAGCAAACACAAAAAAGGATAAAAAAAAATCAGATGAAGGCTAAGATTCATGTTGGATAACATGAAGAGGAATAACAAACAATTTTGGGCATTCCGGAACAGGAACAATCACCCAAGTCCACAGAGGAGATAGTTGAAGACCTTCTGGAAGAAATTTTTCCTAACATCCTGAAAGGCGAAAAGATACGCGTTCAAGAAGTTCAGCAAACCTCAGGAAGGATAGACCCTAAAAGACAATCACCAAGTCCTATAATAGTCAAGCTCTCCAAAATCAAAAGATAAGGACAGTATCTTGAAAGCAGCTAGAGAAAAGAGAAATATAACATACAAAGGTAAGCAAATGAGATTAAGTTCAGATTTCTCAACAGAAACCATGCAGGCAAGAAGACAATGGGGAGAGATATATAAAACCCT
>NW_006409018.1:561000-562791 GCF_000296735.1 Chrysochloris asiatica | reverse complement strand
ACAAGATAGATAGGGGAACATGAGACAGGTTTGCATGGCCTAGTGGGACAGAGGTAAATAGTGATGCATACTCAACCTTGGAACAACAGGGCTCTGGGTTGGAGGGATCTAGGTATAGCTTGAAGAGGGAAAATAATACTAAAATGCTTGACTGCCTTATGAATATTAGTTTACCTTGCCTTTTATTGTAAAAATAGACACTTGAGTGGGATAGAAAGGAATGTTGGGAAACATGATTAGAGAAAACTGACTAGAATACCTAAAAGGGGTATCTTACAACTTGCCCAGTGAAACAGGCCTCGTGCAAAGCTTTTACAGAGTATAGGACCTTAGGTGGAATCCTGAATCCCATCCAGAACCTATGAGGTGGGACATTTCCACCAGAAAGTAAAAGCAAACTTGAACAACTACAGTGACGGAAGATACATCTTCAAATAAAGATCATGAGGAAAAACCCAAAACAAAAATGTCAGCATGATTGGCTACTGCAAGAGTAACTAATCTGTTCGCCAGGAAGACATCAAGGTTAGCAATCAAGTGCCTTCAGGACAAACTCCCCTCTAAGACTGAAACTGAAAGGGAATACACAAACAACATGTAAGCTTGCTGGAGACCACGTGGATTGGATCTACTGGTGAGTGGAAGAGTAGGAAAGGTATCAATGATGAAATGGGCTGAGTTCAACCCCAGTCCATTGAATCCTGTAGACCTGGAAATGAGAGAGAGAAGAGGAAGGGCTGGTTGGTCCAAATGTGGTGAGACCTGAGGACGCTTGAGCCCATGGACAAGGACTTAGCAACAGAGGGCTAGAGCTGAGAGTGAAGCATCCAGCTGATATGAAGTGAGGGGAGATGCACAAGAACACCCAAACTTGCATACAGTACCCTTTTGACCTAGTCTCGAAGGGTCGACAATCAGAACTCCACTAGAGGAAGATGGGGAAAAATAAATAAATATTTTTTTGGATAAAGGAAACCAGGGTAAATTGCTTCAATTTGATGAACCTGACCTATACTCAGAGCGGTAGTTACTCTAAATACCAACAGAGAGGGATAGAGTCTTCACATCAAGTTATCAATGCTATCCCCTCTGCACACAGGGTAGGATAGGCATGGGCAACTTAGACACTGTATGAATTCCACCTCAAAAGAAAACACCAAAACATCATCAGATTTTTCAAAACCAAACACAAGAAAAGAATCCTGAGAGTAGATTAGATGACACGAAAAGTTGCCTACAAAGGAGAACAATTAATCAGCAGAAGCCAGGAGAACAGGCCACAGGGGAATTGCACCTATATAAATGTCTGAAAGAAGCAAATTCCCAACCAAGAATCACATATCCAGCAAAACTGTCCATTAAATATGAGAGCAAAATGAGGACATTCTCCAACAGAAATGAAATGGTTCTGTAAAACCAAGACCAAGGTTACAAAAATACTAAAGGGAGTTCTCTGACAGAATAATGTAGTTAAAGAACTTCCAAATGAAAAGGAAATCAGATACACTTCAAACTAAGTAAATAAAAAATAAATCTAATTATAACCCTAAACACTAGACCAAGCCTTAACTCCAAGCTCTAGTAACCAGGGGTAACAAAGTTTTCACACATCCATGAAAATGTTTCTAAATTGGCTATACCATTTAACACACCAGGGTTTTTGGAACAACCTGTTAGATGTAATAGGAGTCTTAAGAACCTCTTCAAGATTTGAGTAAGCTTTAGAATAATTTTGAATTTGGTAAAATAGTAGAAGTGACAAACAGGTTCCAGCTGGACTCGCCATTCCCA
>NW_006409018.1:554378-559254 GCF_000296735.1 Chrysochloris asiatica | reverse complement strand
CCAAGTCTCCGCGGGGAACTCCAGTCCCCCAAACAGAGCAGCACAGGGAGGTCCAGTGCCGGGTAGAGGAGGGCGGGAGCGGGGTACCACGGGGTTCCCGGCGCCCCGACTCTGCAGCTGTGACTCCCTCCCGGGAACGCGGACCCAAGCCACGTGACCCTAGCGGTACCACGTGAACCGGAGACTTACTGACTCGGCGGCGGCCGCTCCCCAGGGAAAGGAGTAAGAGACCGGAAAGCAGGCGGGAGAAGCGACCTCGGAGCCGGGACAAAAGCCTGCGGGCCTTCGAAGGGTGGTCCAGGGCCGCAGCCTGCGAGTCAAAATGTGTCTGTCACCTCGGCTGGAGCGAGAGCACTATGAGTGGCAAAAGGGAAAGCACACTTCCGCTTCCGGCTTCTAGGAGGCTGTGCGCACTGGGAGAGGAGGTCCGGGGGAGAACACCTGGGGATGATTAACAGACTCTGAGTTCCGTGTGCTTAGGTTTTCTTCAGTGTGCGCATGAAACGAAACTCAGATTTCAGTAATTAAAGACACCTTTGGGTTGCACAGGCCAATTGAACAAAAATCTGCATATTCTTTGTTGTTGTTTCCCCAAAAAAGTTTTTATTTAAAAAAATGTTTTTTTATTATGACTTGAGTGATAATTTACATGGGAGAACATCGGTTTTACACTCATTCTAAGATAATTTCGTTTCATTGCAATGATTACAATCCCCTCTGTGCCTCATCATTCAACAGTATTTGCTTCTATTCCCTCTAATTATGGGGGTTTTATTGCTGTGCACACTAAAGCAGTATTCGGTGGGGGACTCTACTTTCTCACACACACTCTGAAAAGAAACTCCTTCTTGCAAACTTGTAAGCCAGCTATTTCGTTCCTTTATAGCCTCCACCCCACCCCCATTTTAGGTAGCCAATGTGTAAATTGCCTGTTCCTATCAACCCTGTGTGCAGAGGAGATAGGATTGATCCTTGATGTGAAAACTCCTTTCCTCTCAGTTGGTATTTTGAGCTACTATATCTGTAAGTATAGGTCAAGTTCATCAAATTTACACATGAGTCCTTTATAAAAACTTTTTTTTTTCTTTCAAAATTTCCTATAGTTGAGTTCTGATCATGAAGCCATTAAAGCAAGGTCAAATGGGTAAGGTCTGCAAGTTTGTGTGGTCTTGTGGTTCTATACGGAATGATAAAGAAACAAAGGCATCCAAATTGGCAAAGAGGAAGCACTCTGCTCCCTAAGTCTGAGGAGGACGGTGCGCCCCAAATCCTGGGAGCAGACTTGCCATCTTGCTGAGGCGGTCCTGGGCACTAAATGCCATTCCCACAGCCCTTGTTCCTGGGCACTTGGGTGCTCCATGCACAGGTGGGGTGTGTGGTGGTCCCTGCGCTTTTTCTTCTTGCTTTCTCTTTTCTTTCCCGGATACCTCCCCTGGCCTATGAGTCTTTTCCTGCTCACACCCCATCAGGGAGGCGCAGACTGGGATGCACGCTGGTGCGTTTGTTGTCGGGGCTCAGAAAATCACACTACACACACACACACACACACACACACACGGCACACCCTCAGATTCACTCCCCCCACACACATTATACACAAAGACTTTCATCACACATCGCACATTCAACACCATCTCCAAACCACAGGGTCGCATACACCACACATACGAAAACTTACTACCAGACACACCACACAAACTCACACACCACACACTCACACATGCCACCCACGTGACACAAAGACAACAGGAAGACACAGAAACCCACAAATATACCAAACATATAAACATGCACACATATCACACACAAGTGACATATAGACAGAAAATAAGAGGTGGTTTCGTTAAGATCATGGAAAAATGGAATTAAATATAAAGGGATTTTCCCTCTGAACCTTTTAAAGCTTCCTAGTACTTGGAGTCCTTGTGTAGCGCTGTAGGATCAGCACTGGGCCATAAGGTCGGTTTGAAACGCAAAGTTGGTGGTTCAAACTCATCAGCTGCTTTTCAGAAACTCTATACAGGGTCGCTATGGGTTGGGACCAACTCCTCAGTACTTAACAACAGGAAGTATACATTTGGACTGCAAAGTACAAGGTCGCGGGATTAAACCCACCAGCTGCTCCTTAGAAACCCTGTACGACTGGTACAATGAAAGATCCATAGATCAATGGAACAGAATCCAGAAATGATCCCATCTACATACAGCCAACTGATTGTTGACAAAACACCTAAATATATCTCATGGGGAGGTGATAGTCTCTTCAACAGATGGTGCTGGCAGAACTGGAAAGTGATATGCAAAAGATTGAAACAAGACCTTCACCTCACACCTTATATAAAAACCAACTCAACACGGATTAAAGACCTAAATGTGAATGAATCCCAGAATTATAAAGGCCATCAATGAAAAAATAGGGACAAATGTGAGGGCACTAATTCAGGAAATACATAACTACAAAACATTTTGAAAACTACACAATCAAAAGTAGACAAAATAGATGATTGGGACATACTGAAAATTAAAAACTTATGTGCATCAAAAGACTTCACCAGAAGAGTAACAAGGGACTAATTTCTAAAATACACAGGAAACTAACACCTCTACAAGAAAGACAAATAACCCAATTAAAAAATGGGCACATGACATGAACATACACTTCACCAAGGAGGAGATCCGGGCAGAAACCCTGTAAAGGGTGGTTATGAGTCAGAACCGACTCGACTGAACAACAAAAGTATACATATAGACCCCACTATGCCCATCATGCATCAAACAACCCACATGCTCACACCATACACAACATGGACACACACCATCATACCTATAGACATACCTACCACACACGAACACACCGAACATACCACACAAAATCAAGACTGCACTCATCACACTGACACACACATACACTCAACAGACATGTCCCTGCACACGACACATACCCTTACATCCATGCACCACACCCATACAAACACTTGATCTCTCGGTCTGGCTTTACTAAGGGCATTTTTTGCACACGTCTTTGTCTCTTATGAATCATCATCAGTTGACTGGAATCTTTAAGGTTGTAGCTTACCTAAAGAAATTAAGAAATGAATCTTCACCAAGACACACAACAATGCATTCGAAGTATTGAAACGAAATTGTGTCTGTTAAGGGAATCCATTCCGGAAAGCACAAAATGAGACTCTTCAAAATCTTTTGCTTATTTATGGTAGTAATGCTGTGCCTGAGTCGGTTCCAATCACAGCGACCATTTATATAGTTTCCCAGGAGCGGCTGGAGAGTTTGAACTGCCGGCCTCGTGGTCAAACTGACCTTGAGGTGGGGCAATGCTCCTCTGTCTCACGGGGGTGCTGTGAGTGGAGGATGTATAAGAGTTTATATGAGTATATAGTTACACAATAGGTGACAGCCTAGGAAACCCTATGGGGCAGTTCTCCTGTTATACCAGGGGGTGCTGTGAGTGGATGATCTATAAGAGTTTATATGAGTACATAGTTACACAATAGGTGACAGCCTAGGAAACCCTATGGGGCAGTTCTCATCCATTACTCCAGGGGGCGCTGTGAGTGGATGATCTATAAGAGTTTATATGAGTATATAGTTACACAATAGGTGACAGCCTAGGAAACCCTATGGGGCAGTTCTCCTCTGTTATACCAGGGGGTGTTGTGAGTGGATGATGTTTAAGAGTATATAGTGACACAATAGATGACAGCCTAGGAGACTCCTTTACACCAGGGGGTGCTGTGATGGATGATCTATTAAGACTATATAAGATGTGGTTCAGGCTTCCACCTAGTATTGTAGAGGCTCCACAGTAAGCCTCCTTCACTGGGCACGTTCTAGCCCTATTTTAGGTATTCCAATCAGTTATAGGCAGAAGACGGACTTACAAGCTTTCTATGGGACGCTTTTCGCTATTCCTTTCTCTCTCCCTCCAGTGTCTATTTTATAATATAATGCAAGGAAAACCAAGATTCAAAAGACAGCCAAACATCTTAACATTATTCCCTTTTCCACATTCCAACCATGGATCCATCTCTGTATCCCAGAATTCTGCTGTTGCATATATCATTATTTACCTCTGTCTAGGAACACAGGTCCCTAGGACCATCATGGGAGAAGAGCAGAGAGCAGGACCCTACCCAGAGAAGCAATGATGCCTGAAATGGAGCCAGAGATGATGACATGGAGTGAGGGAGCAGCTGGAAACTTTAGATCCAGAGAGGGAGAGGGGCTGTGTGCTGAAGACCTGGGGGGCACGGGAAGGATTGCATGGAGGGGATTGTAACCATGGCAATGAGATGATATATGGTTCAAGGTCAATAGCTGCCCCTTGGAAACCCTATATAATATCGCTATTGGTCTGAAATGATTTAAGGCCACTTAACATAAAGAGCGGGTCAAAGATATTTTACTGTACCTTAAACTGTTTCTTTAATGCTTCTGATGCATAGAAAAATATATCACATATCATATACTAAGATGAACATTTGATTAATTGGAACAACCAATTTACATATAAATACGGCATAAAGACAAACTTAGGGACACAACCTGTTTGTAATTAGGTCTGCTTATGCTGTGAGGAACATTTTAGTAAAATAACGAAAAGGACTGCAATGAATTAACATCAGAGTTGGAACAGAAAATGTGATTTTATATACACTGTAGTAATAACAACCATCAACAATTAACAATGGATCTAGGTGAAAATACAAGAAAATTAAAATATTTGCAGAGTTTCAAAGTATTGTCCTATGAAAAATTAGGTAATTATAAAGGGGAAAACAGTTAACTTTATAACAGGTAAGAATATTTTTAAATGTGCTAAATATGAAAATAAAACACTCTTAAACCAAATAAAAGA
>NW_006409018.1:551855-554191 GCF_000296735.1 Chrysochloris asiatica | reverse complement strand
TCCACTATGAATTCACATATGTGCAGTGAGGGCTGTGGAAGAAGTAAAGACTTTTCTACATTCTTTACACTCATAGGGGTCTCTCTACACTGTGGATTCTTCTATGTCTTGTGAGGCTTGAGGATTAGAAAAAGGCTTTCCCACACTCCTTACATTCATAGGGCCTCTCTCCACTGTGAATTCACATATGTGCAGTGAGGGCTGTGGAAAAAAAAAACACATTTCTACATTCTTTACACTCATAGGGGCTTCTCTCCACTGTGGAGTCTTCTATGTGTAATGAGTTTTGAGGCATGACTGTAGCCTTTCCCACACTGTTACATTCGTAGGGACACTCTCCACTGTGAGTTCGCGTGTGTGTAGTGAGGTGTGAGGAACGGGCAAAGGTTTTCTCATATACCTAACATTCCTAAGGTCTCTCCTCTGTGGATTCTTCTGTGCGTGCTGAGGTTTGGGCTTGACTGAAGACTTTGCCGCATTCCACACACTCATAAGGCATCTCGCCACTGTGAATTCTTACATGCTTAGTGAGGGTTGAAGAACTGATAAAGGCTTTCCCACATTCTTGGCACTCTTTCTCTCTCCACTGTGGATTCGCATGTGTTTGGTGACATATGAGGAACGACTAAAAGATTTCCCACACTCCTTACATTTGTATGGTTTCTCTCCGCTGTGAATTCTTTTGTGTGTACTGAGGCCTGAGGAGAGCCTGAAGGCTCTCCCACACTCCTTACATTCAAATGGCATCTCTCCACTGTGGAGTCTCATGTGCTTAGTGAGGAATGAGGAGCAGCGGAAGGCTTTCCCACAGTCCTTACATTCATATGGTTTCTCTCCAGTGTGGGTTCTGATGTGTGTAGTGAGGGCTGAGGTTTGACTGAAGGTCTTCCCACACTCCTTACATTCGTAAGGTTTCTCTCCGCTGTGGATTCTTCTGTGTATAGTGAGGTCTGAGGGTTTCCTGAAGGATTTCCCACAATCCTTACATAAAAATGGTATCTCTCCACTATGGATTCTCACGTGGCACTTGAAGACCCAGGAATAGCGAAAGGCTTTTCCACAGTCCTTACATTTGTACGGTTTCTCTCCAGTGTGGGTTCTGATGTGTGCAGTGCGGACTGAGCTTTGACTAAAGGTCTTCCCACAGACCTTACATTCATAGGGCTTCTCTCCACTGTGAGTTCGCATGTGTGAAGTGAGGGATGTGGAACGGCCAAAGGTTTTCTTACATACCTTACATTCATAAGGTCTCTCTCCGCTGTGGATTGCTCTGTGCATGCTGAGGTTTGAGGCTCGCCTGAAGAGTTTGCCACATTCCACACACTTGTAAGACATCTCGCCACTGTGAATAACTACGTGCCCAGTGAGGGCTGAGTTACTGATAAAGGCTTTCCCACATTCTTGGCACTTGTAAGGCCTCTCTCCACTGTGGATTCGCATGTGTGTGGTGAGGTATGAGGAACATCTAAAACATTTCCCACACTCCTTACATTTGTATGGTTTTGGTCTGCTGTGGATTCTTCTGTGTGTAGTGAGGTCTGAGGCCTGCCTAAACACTTTCCCACACTTCTTACATTCAAACGGCATGTCTCCACTGTGGATTCTCACATGGTTCGTGAGGGAGGAGGCGTCACTGAAGGTTTTCCCACGCTCCTTACATTCATAAGGCTTACTTGAATTACCAACCTTTTTACGAAAAATGAGAGATGAATAATGACTGAAGGTCTTGTGACACTCTATGCACTCACGCCGATGAGTTATTAGATGTTTCCAGAAGGTTGGGAAGCTGCAGAAATCTTTTCCACACTCATCACACAGATAGCGTTTCTCACCTGGCAGTATCGGTGCAGGCTGACTGAGGGTTGAGATACAAAGGAAGTCCTTTCCACAGGCCTTACATCTGTGGGGGGTCTTCCCATTAAGAGTTCTCATAAGAGCGGTCAGGTGACAGACACATCTGCAAGGTACACCACACTTCTTACACTGACAGGTACTGTGTCTGGCAGGAGACTGGGCACCATGGCTGGGTGACGAGTGAGTCGGCAAGGTCTTTCCACTGCGAGAGCTTTCTAGATGATTTATTTCTGCAGGATTTTTTTGTAGTGCAGCAAGATTAGGAATCTGGCGAGAGGTTTTGCCAAACGTGGTGCTTTCACGTAGGGTCCATACTGTATGAGTTCTGTAAAACACAGGCAAGGTGTGGGAAATAAATTGGCCCTGTTTCATCATCAATAGACACAGTGAACAAGCCTGGTGTTTGTCCTGACTTGACTGATGTTAAAACACCAAGCACGATTACTACCATCACGGCCACCATTTTACTAAAACAGGAGGCT
>NW_006409018.1:549734-550968 GCF_000296735.1 Chrysochloris asiatica | reverse complement strand
GCTGGTTTCCACCGCTGTAGGATATGGCCGCATCTTCAAACATGGAGCACCAGATATCCTTCTTCATGTATTCTCTGAATAATTTTTCTTTTTCATTGCGGTTGCAAGAAACTGATGCAGTAATGGAAGCCCAGTTCACAAGTTGAAAGGAAAAGAAAAGGGACTATTAGGGAACAAAATACTTCACTGAACAGGAAAGACTTTAGTCCACATTTTGCCGTGTAAGCATTTTGGCAAAGATGACTAAGCAGTTTACGGAAACTGCTTCCATGAGGACTGACAGATGGTGGTTACATAAAATTGTGTTAGGGATGCTACGTAGGAAGCCACTGCACACAACACACAGGTACAACAACAAGGAAAGGGTCTCAGGACCACAGGTGTGAGGACTGAACACAACACACAGGTACAACCACAAGGAAAGGGTCTCAGGACCACAGGAGTGAGAACTAAACACAAAACACAGGTAATATCATAAGGAAAGTGGCTCAGGACCACAGGTGTGAGGACTGAACACAACACACAGGTACAACCACAAGGAAAGGGGTTCAGAATACAGGACACCAAGAAGGCTCAGGGGATGGTCCTAGAGCTCTCAACCACATATAAAGGAGTATTTGGAAGGTTGGAAGGCTTACAATAGGGGAAATTGTGGCAGAAGCAAGAAATCCATTACTTTCTCGTTCAAGACGCTCAGCTCCTGTAGAAGCCACCATCCTGGGAGACACCAAGCGAAGGATCAGAGCAGCTACAGACGCCTCACAAAACCGCGGAGATAAAGGTGTGGACAGTCTTTTCTTTTGGTATCTGTTCATTGGTCCCTTGCTGTCTACACACCTCCATTCTGGTGACTATAGGGGTGCCTGAGCTGGTGGACACCCCAGCCTCACTCTGGGAGGTTCTACTACACGTATGCGCACAGAGCTCCTTGAAATTTAAAGAGACAGTTCGCACTTGAAGCGGCCACAGCCAGCACTGAACTGTTTAGAACTAGAAAAAAGGACTGAATGGGTATTGTGGAGTGGGACAGGCAGACAAAAACAGAAATAGGCTGAAAAATAAATCCTAAGTTACATCAAAATGACCAAGAGTAGCATCTTGAAATTTCTCAAGAAGAAGAGTGAAAAGGGAAGCTCATTTCCTCAGCACATCTACCTGGAGGCAATCAGAAAGCATAAGAAAGATCAAAACACAAACTCACCTAAGTATTAAGGCCACAGATAACCCCTGAATA
>NW_006409018.1:531271-532931 GCF_000296735.1 Chrysochloris asiatica | reverse complement strand
TTTCTGGCATCCTTATTAGTAACATCCAAAGACGTTATAAAAAGGTAAAACTTAGCTTGGGCTGAAACCAAGTAAAGTTGGATGGTCACACCTTAGTGACAAAGAAACTCATTTCTACCAAAGACACAAGGTATTTCCAGTGATACTTCCTTTAGAGTCAGTATTATTTTCTTACTCACTGAAAAGCCTTTCGGTCCTACTTTTGAGATAGAGCAGTCCCTCCACTGGGAGTGTTCATATGCGACATGAAGTGTGAGGAACACCTGAAGGTTTTCCTACACTCCCATATGTGCAGTGAGGGCTGTGTCAAAAATAAAGACTTTTCTACATTCTTTACACTCATAGGGGTCTCTCTACACTGTGGATTCTTCTATGTTGTGTGAGGCTGGAGGATTGGAAAAAGGCTTTCCCACACAACTTATATTCATACATACGGTCTCTCTCCAATGTGAATTCACATATGTGCAGTGAGGGCTGTGGAAGTAATAAAGGCTCTTCCACATTCCTTACATTCATGGGGCTTCTCTCCACTGTGGATTCTTCTATGTGTAATGAGGTTTGAGGCATGCCCGAAGACTTTCCCACACTCCATACATTCATAGGGACTCTTTCCACTGTGGATTCTAACATGTTTTCTGAGACCTGAGGACCACCTAAAAGCTATCCCACACTCTTTACATTCATAAGGCCTCTCACCACTATGAACTCGTATGTGTTCAGAGAGGTAGTAGGAACAGCTAAAGGTTTTTCTGCATTCCTTACATTCATAAGGCCTCTCTCCACTGCGAGTTCGCATATGTGTAGTGAGGTGTGAGGAATGGCCAAAGGTTTTCTCACATAGCTTACATTCGTAAGGTCTCTCTCTGCTGTGGATCTTTCTGTGAATGCTGAGGTGTGAGGTTCGCCTGAAGCCTTTCCCACACTCCTTACATTCATAGGGCCTCTCCACACATTCGTAAGGCATCTCGTCACTGTGAGTTCTTATGTGCTTAGTGAGGGCTGAGTAATTGATAAAGGTTTTCCCACATTCTTGGCACTAGTAAGGCCTCTCTCCACTGTGGATTCGCATGTGTGTGGTGAGGTATGAGGAACACTTAAAAGATTTCCCACACTCCTTACATTTGTATGGTTTCTCTCCGTTATGGATTCTTCTGTGTGTAGTGAGGTCTGAGGCCTGCCTAAAGACTTTCCCACACTCCTTACAATCATACGGCCTCTCTTCACTGTGGATTCTTCTTACATGTTTTGTGAGATCTCTGGAACACCTAAAAGCTTTCCCAAACTCCTTACATTCATAAGGCTTCTCTCCACTGTGAATTCATATGTGTTCAGAGAGGCAGTAGGAACAACTAAAGGTTTTTACACATTCCTTACATTCATAAGGCCTCTCTCCACTGTGGATTCGCATGTGTGTGGTGAGGTATGAGGAACACCTAAAAGACTTCCCACACTTACATTTGTATGGTTTCTCTATGCTGTGGATTATTTTGTGTGTAGTGAGGTCTGAGGCTTGTCTGAAGGCTTTCCCATACACCTTACATTCAAATGGCATCTCTCTGCTGTGGATTCTTATGTGTTTCATGAGGAAGGATGCGACACTGAAGGCTTTCTCATAGTCCTTACATTCATAAGGCTTACTTCTATTACGAACCTTTTTACG
>NW_006409018.1:528561-530019 GCF_000296735.1 Chrysochloris asiatica | reverse complement strand
GGGAGCAGATCTGATGGCTGGGCCACACCGTGGCCTCACTTCATCAACACAGACAACTGCTGAACCCATAGGAGTGAAGCCCTGCTGTCCAGAGGAGCATGCATGAGTGCATGCTAACGTCACGGCACCTCAGGACTGCCTTTGGGAACACTACTTTCGCCTGTGTGGACAAGACAACACTTACCTACAGTGTCTCTCCTGGTTTCCACCGCCGTAGGATATGGCCGCATCTCCAAACATGGAGTACCAGATATCCTTCCTCATGTATGTTCTGATTAATTTTTCCTCTTCATTAAAGTTGCAAGAAACTGATTCAGTACTTCAAGCCCGGTTCACAAGTTGCAAGGAAAAGAAAAGGAGCTATTAAGGAACAAAATACTTCACTGAAGAAGAAATAGTTTAGTCCACGTTTTGCCGTGTAAGCATTTTGGCAAAGATTACTAAGCAATTTATGGGAAATGCTTCCATGAGGACCGGCAAATGGTTGTGATATAAAATTGTGCTTAGGGACGCTACGTAAGAAGTGACTGCATACAACACACAGGTACAACCACAAGAAAATGGTCTCAGGACCACAGGTGTGAGGGAACACAACACACTGGTACAACCACAAGGAAAAGGGCTCAGGACCACAGGAGTGAGGACTGAACACAACACACAGGTAAAACTACAAGAAAAGGGTCTCAGAATACAGGACCAAGCAGGCTCAGGGGATGGTCCTGGAGCTCTGAACCAAATATAAAGGACTATTTGGAAGGTTGGAAGGCTTACAATAGGGGAAATTGTGGCAGAAGCAAGAAATCCATTGCTTTCTCATTCAAGACGCTCAGCTCCTGCAGGAGCCACCACCTTGGGAGACACCAAGCGAAGGATCAGAGCCGCTATGGACGCCTCACAAAACCGCGGAGATAAAGGTGTGGACAGTCTTTTCTTTTGGTGTCTGTTCATTAGTCCCTTGCTGTCTACACACATCCATTCTGGTGACTACAGGGGTGCCTGAGCTGGTGGACACCCCAGCCTCACTCTGGGAGGGTTTTACTACACACATGCACACAGATCTCCTTGAAAATTAAAGAGACAGTTCCCACTTAAAGTGGCCACAGCCAGCCCTGAACTGTCTAGAACTAGAAAAAAGTCCTAAAAGGAGATGTGGAGCGGGACAGGCAGACAAAAAAAGAAATAGGATGAAATATAAATCCTAAGTTACATCAAAATGACCACGAGTACCATCTTGAAATTTCTCAAGAAAAAGAGTGAAAAGGGAAGCTCATTTCCTCATCACATCTACCTGGAGGCAATCAGAAAGCATAAAAAATATCAAAACACAAACTCACCTAAGTATTAAGGCCACAGATAACCCCTGAATAAGCCCCAAAACAGAAGCAGATGCCCATATCTGCACATGTCCAGAAACGAAATAAAGTGACAGAGGCTTATAAGCTAGAAATAAAACCTACA
>NW_006409018.1:521886-526242 GCF_000296735.1 Chrysochloris asiatica | reverse complement strand
GCTCCAATGTGTACATGAAAAACGGGTGAGGTGGAGACTCTTTGGAGCTGAGAATTCACAGGGATCTGACATCATGCTCTAAGTTCTTCTAAGACCTTCCCACTCTAGGGTAGTTATAACCTCTCCACTTTAGTCACAGCATCCCACCAATAACATCCAGTGTCCAAGACTGCCACCACACCGAAACCGTCTGTCCACACAGTCGGACTGCAAACGCCCTCTGTCTCATTTTCCTGTTTGGGGTCTGCAAGGTAGGACCGAAGAAGGAATGACACAAAGATCATGGCTTCCTTATGAACACCAGTGTAGGTACGCTCCTTCTATAAACTCCTCAAGAATACTCACCAGAACGCACAGTGGGTGCGTGGTGACACCCAGGAAACACCACCCAATGGCAGTTGTTTTTTTTTGTTATTTTTTTACCTCTCATAGCCATGGGAGGGCCAAGAGCCACACAAACAAATGGTAATAACCCAGAGCCCTAAGTGATCCTTACTCCTTGGACTGTCGTTCAACTGAAGCGCTTACCTGTTGAAAAATGAGTATATTTTCAAGCATTGTAAATTTCTACATGTTGTGGCTTTCACTCAGTCTTACGATTCCTATCATAGGATTAGGCTTTGTTGGAGTTAAGCGCCGTCAAACCAGGACCATGTACCTGCTCATTCTTTGAGCTCAGCATTGGCTGTCTTACCAGAATTTTGTTGGGAACCCTTACTCCATCCAGCTGACAGCCCTGAGCTCGTCCCCCCAGATGTAAGTGTCATTGTAAAGAAGATGATCGGATTCCCTAGAGATGTTAGAACTCCTGTTTTGATGTGGTGTCAATTGAAGGGTGCAGAATTCATCTAGGAACGATTAGATGGAAACACCACCTTCAGAAGAACATAGACCTAGATGGAGGCTCTATTGAGAAACAACAGCTTCACATTTTGATATTATTTGTTTAATAAATGACACTATGTTCTTGCAAAAAAAAAAAAAAAAAGAGTATATTTTCAAGCATTATAAATTTTTACATGTTGTGGCTTTCACTCAGTCTTTATGATTCCTATCTTATGATTGGGTTTTGTTGGAGTTAAGCACCGTCAAACAAGTTCCACATGACAGCAACCTCGGAAAAGGGTTTGCAAGGAGCATCCGGTGGGTTTGAAATACCAACTTTGTGGTTAGCAGTCCAGTGCTTATCTTACAGTGCATTTAATGGTTTATTTGTTACGGTGTTCCATGGCACTGAGTCAGTTCTGACTCAGAGTAACCCTGTGTAGGGTTTCCAAGGAACACTCAATTAAAATACTAAGAGTTAAGGGAAGAGACTGACAAATTCAACTATATTAATCTGCAGTACCATTCATCAAAGGGCAGAAAAATCATTAAGAACATAAGCTGCAGACCAGGAAAAACTCTACAAGTCACAGAAACAGAAACTAACAGTGGGGGGTACAGCAAACCCACAGCCTTTTCAGTAGTGGGATAAGGTAATTACCGAATCAAACTAAAGACACCGTCTCATACTCCACACAAGAGACACAATGTCCTCTCGAAGGAGATGGAACAAATGGAACACACACGCACAGTCTGCAGGATAGAGCTCCCTAGAGTCTTAGGACAGGCTCGCGGCCCAGGCTCTGTGCAGGAGCATGTGGGATACAACAAGAGGAGGCACACTCACGAGGCAGCAAACCACATCCCGGAAGCTCTGCAATGAGTAGGTGGATTGTGGCTCGTTCATACACCAGTAGACACACAGAGGCACGTGGGTGAATTATAGTTACACATACCAACATGCATGAACCCTACCTAAGCTAACAGGTCACTGACAAATCCAGTCAGAGGAATTAGCAGATTTTGAGGAAACTGAAAAGATGCAAAGTTGCGCCATCTGGTTTATGGATTCAGACTTGGGTGACAGAGGTCTTTGATACAGGCAGTAGTCGTTAAACTTCTAAACACAGAAACACTGCCCAGGCAGGAGGAGATGAGGTCAGGGTGGTGGGGCTACATGGAAGGCCCTAAAACTTGACCAGGGTCACTTTGTGACCAGCAACTCCAGTTAGTACTTAAATCTCACAGGAAAAGTCCGTGTACACTATTTTTATGGCCCAGTTGACAGCAGAGAGTTTACAACACTTCTGAAAACCCTAAATGGCGTTATGCGAAGTCATATGAAAACCCCTAATTTGGACTTTACTTATGTTAGCTCAGAAAGGCTTTTTTATGAGGGGCTTTGAAACAGTCACCCAGGAAAACGTGACAGATGAGAGTGTGGGGCAAGATGGAGGAGCGAGGAGGCGCACAGACTACGCAGCACAAAACGCCACGAGAGAAGGAACAGAATGGGCTTAGATGGCGGCCCTGGGCCAGGAGGACGGGCTGAGAAGGATGGATCTGGCCGTAAGCTGGGGTGGAAAGAGCTGGCTGGTAGCAGTACCATTTCAGAGGCAGTGAGAGGGCAGAAGAACGGGTGGGTGGACAGACACAGCAGGCTCAAGCACAGAACACAGCGTGGGGGCATAAGTCTTGTTCCCGCGCTCTCCTGGTAGCCTGGGCTGTGTCAGTGCCCACCCATGCCAACCCATCGGCCAGCAGCACCCAGTCCTGCAAAGCCTCAGCTCTGCCGGGGGTCAGGCAAGTGGCGGAGTGAAGTTGCTTCTGGAGGGATGGAAACCTGCCCTGACTATAATATACAAACAGTGAACAGAGAACTCGTGTGTCCGTTCTGCGGTTTCAGCTCCAGCTGGACTCACTGCTCCCAGGTTTGATGTAGGGATGTCAGGAGAGTACCGCCACCCTTCATCCTCCTGGCTACAACCACATCCACCATGAGACAGACAGTGAATGCCTGAGAGAACACTGATACACGATCACCAACTAAATTTCGATAAGGCAAACGTGTTGGAGAGAACAGACTATTTCAGCTTATACAAAGAAACAAGGACAGAGTGCTCAAACGTGCGACCAAAATATAGAATCAGAAAACACAGGATCAGAAATGGTATGGGAGCTACCTGATGAGAAATTCAAAAGAATGCTAATAAGGAACCGTCAGCAGATTGTGAGAAAGATCGCGAAAAACTACAGGTGAGATCAAGGAAAACAGACAAAACTATGGAAAAACTCAGGAAACAAAGAGACAAAACAACTGAAAAAAAAAAAAAAAAGCACAGCAAAAAGGGTGGGGAGGATCCTATACAAAAAGTAATGAGAGGAGAGAACAAACAAGATGGCTGACCGCGTGAAAGCGCAGCAGGGAACTCCATCAGCAGCAACACAGAATTCCGAACCAAGCAGGTTTAGGGATGGTCCCAGAACTCTGAACCATATATATAGGTATATTTGGAAGGTTAGGAGGCTTACACCTAGGGGAATTTGTAGCAGAAGCAAGAAATCCATTGCTTTCTAATACAAGATGCTCAGCTGCTCCAGGAGCCGACATCTTGGGTAAGACGAAGCAGGGGAAAGATCAGACTGCCCACAGACTCCTGACAAAACTGCGGAGATAAACCTGTGCACGTTCTTTTCTTTTGGTATCTGTTCATAGTGTCAATGGCGGAGATGTAGCACAGAGAATGCTGGGTCTCAGCCTCGACCACCTGAGCTCCTGCGTCCTTAAAACCCTGGTCAGGAGACTCATTCATTCAGCACAGAGCACCAGGGCCCACGGTGAGGTAATGCCCCAGGATGCCAACTATTACATAAGAGCCACACAAGGAAGACGAAGCAAGGCAGCCAAACCTCGGACAGCTTCACAGGTACAGAGTAAGTGTTCAGCTGTAACTCCTAGAACTCAGTCCCTTGCCCTCCCTCTGCCACCTTCTTCCTTCACTGAACAACCACAGTTCTGAGGCACACGGCAGGTTCTCCACAATTCATATCTAGCCCCACCCACTTACGGTCAGAATAACCCAGTTCTCTGTGGTGGTGGTGGTTATGTGCCATGGTGTCATCTCTGACTCACAGCGACCCTGCATATGGTTTCCCAGATAGTGAATCTTTACAGGAGCAGAAAGCCTCATCTTTCCACCGCGGAACAGCTGGTAGTTTCAAACTGTTGCTCTTGAGGTTCGCAGCCCCACTCATAACCACTATGTTACTGGTTGTTGTTGTTTAGTGCTATCGAGTCGACTCCGACCCAGTAGGACTCACCATTTTCTGGAGGTCTAAGGGAAGGCCGTGTCTAAGCAAGAGTCACTTCAGGGAGGTGGATGGAAGTGGAAAAATGTTTGTTTGGTCCATACACCAGTCAACCCAGTTGAAATCCTTCCTTGTATTTTTGGATGTGTGAGACAGTCACATCAGGTCCTCAGCTACTTGGATGAATTCAGTCTGCAACACACTTTAGATCTACCATGGAAG
>NW_006409018.1:517281-519588 GCF_000296735.1 Chrysochloris asiatica | reverse complement strand
TCCCAAGAAAACCAGAGGGAATAGAAGCAAATACTGTTGAATGCATAGAGGGGATTATAATCATCGCAATGAAACAATGAGTGTTAAAGCCAATGTTCTCCCATGTAATCTCTCACTCAATTCACAATTAACTTACAAAATTAAAAAAAACAGTGCAACCAGAGTGCTCCTTAGAAGCCTGGATGGGGAGACTTCATCTCTCATACTTCTGACAGTGTCAGGAGGGACCAGTCCCTGGAGAAGGATATCATGTTTGGTAAAGTGGAAGGTCAGAAAAAAAAGAGACAGACCCTCAGTGAGCTGGATTGACACAGAGGCAGCAGAGATGGGCTCAGATGTAGCGACAATTATGAGGATGGCGCAGGACGGGGCAGTGCTAACACTGTTGTACAGAGGGTTGTTACTAGTTGGAAGCAACTTGACGGCACCTAACAACATTTCTATACACACACATGCATACAAGCATATGGAGACACACATATATGCATGTTATCTACGTATTCACTCATGTGTCTGTAGACACTTCTATAGATACATGAATAAACACTTTGATAGCTTCATAAGTAGACACTTATATAGATACCTGCATAGATAGACACACACATACATGTAGCCATATATACACATACACACCCAGGACAGGGCTGGCCCAGCTGGGGGTCAGTCGCAACACAGGGTGGAGGGACAGACAGGCAGGGAGGTCAGCAGGAAGCTGGGGTGTGGCCTGCGGGCTCCTGCGCACACCCAGCAGAGAAAGCCAGTGGGTCCACAGTTCCTGTGCAGGCACACCAGCTAAGAACACTACTTTTTAAGTGGGGGTCTGCTCATGGCCGACCTCAGCCCAGAGCTGACCCTCTGTTCAAACTCACACCGTCCACTGGGGCCCTGCGCGCCACACACACACTGGCTGTGACAGGCTCAGCGTCCTCCAGGTCCAAGTCTCCGCGGGGAACTCCAGTCCCCCAAACAAAGCAGCACAGGGAGGTCCAATGCGGGTTAGAGGAGGGCAGGAACGGGGTGCCTCGGGGTTCATGGCGTCCCTACTCTGCAGCTCTGACTTCCTCCCAGGG
The DNA here is from genome assembly GCF_000296735.1 of Chrysochloris asiatica. NCBI lineage: Eukaryota > Metazoa > Chordata > Mammalia > Afrosoricida > Chrysochloridae > Chrysochloris > Chrysochloris asiatica. The sequence goes on along the minus strand of NW_006409018.1, from coordinate 518,518 downwards.
ACTCCGACGCAAGCCACGTGACCCTAGGGGTACCAAGTGAACTGGAGACTCACTGACTCGGAAAGAGGAGTAAAAGACCGGAAAACAGGCAGGAGAAGCGGGCTCAGAGCCGGAACAAGAGCCTGCGGGCCTCCTAAGCGTGGTCCAGGGCCACAGCAGGCAAGTCAAAACGTCTCTGTTACCCTGGCTGGAGCTAGAGCAATATGGTTGGCAAACGGGAAAGCACACTTCCGCTTCCGGCTTCTAGGAGGCTGTGCACACTGAAAGAGGAGGTCCGGGGGAAAACACTTGGGGATGATTGACAGACTCTTCGTTCCTTGTGCCTCAGCTATCCTATTTCCACTAGAATAGTCTTAGGTTTTCTTCAGTGTGCGCATGAAACGAAACTCAGATTTCAGTAATTAAAGACACCTTTGGGTTGCACAGGCCAATTGACTAAAAATCAGCATATTCTTTTTTCTGTTGTTGTTTCCCCCTAAATGTTTTATTAAAAACAATTTTTTATTAAATTTTTATAATGACTTGAGTGATAGTTTACATGGGAGAATATCGGTTTTACACTCATTCTAAGATATTTTGTTTCATTGCAATGATTACAATCCCCTCCGTGCCTCATCATTCAACAGTATTTGCTTCTATCCCTCTAATTTTTGAGGTTTTATTAGGATGCACACAAAGAGTATTCAGTGTGGGATTCTACTTTTCCACACACACTCTGAAACTAAACTCCTTGTTGCAAATTTGTAAGCCAGCTATTTCGTGCCTTTATAGCCTCCACCTCACCCACATTTTAGGTAGCCAATGGGTAAGTTGCCTGACCCTATTAACCCCTGCCTGCAGAGGAGATAGGATTGATCCTAGATGTGAAGACTCCTTCCCTCTCAGTTGGTATTTTGAGCTACTACATCTATTAAGTATAGTTGCTGTTAAGTGCCGTCGAGTCTGTTCTTACCCATAGCGACCCTGAACAGGGTTTGCGAGGCTGTAAATCCTTAAGGGACCAGAAAGCCTCATCTTTCTCCCGCGCAGCAACTGGTAGTTTCGAACTGCTGACCGTGCGGTTCGTCGCCCGATTCATAACCACTATACTTTCTACTAGATCCCAAAACACAATTTCTAAGCTCTCTAAAGTGACTTCTGAGGCAGATAATCAGTATTATAACGCTTAAAGAGCCTCCGGGCTTTTCAATCAAGAGAGAAATGAAAGATCAATTGAATACATTGAGCTTTACAATCT
>NW_006409018.1:514537-516321 GCF_000296735.1 Chrysochloris asiatica | reverse complement strand
GAACAAATCATTGGTTTTGCAGAATTGTATCATGCATTCTCCAGCATCATTTCTAGCACCAACGCCACATTTTCCAAATACCGGTCCTTCCTCTTTGCTCCCAACCTTTGCATCCCAATCACCAGTAATGAGCAATACATCTTGATTGTATGTTTGATCGATTTCAGATTGAAGAAGTTGGTAGAATTCTTTTCTTTCATCCTCACTGGCCTTAGTGTTTGGTGCATAAATTTGAATAATAGTGGTATTACCTGGGCTTCCCTGTAGGTGCATGGATATTATCCTATCACAGACAGTGTTGTACCTCATGACTGATCTGGATATGTGCTTTTTGATCATGAATGCAACACTATTCCTTTTCAAATTGTCATTCCCTGCACAGTAAACCATGTGGTTTTCAGATTTAAAATGGCCAATACCAGGTCCATTTCAGCTCAGTAATGACTAAGATATCGATGCTTATGCATTCCATTTCATTTTTTGACAACTTCCAATGTTTCCAGATTCATACTTCATACATTCCATGTTTTCCGATTTTCAGTGGATGTTTATAGCTGTTTCTCTTCATTTTGAATTGTGCCCATCAGCACAATTGTGGGCTTTTCTACCACAAGCTTAACTGTCCACATCATCATGGTCTACTCTACTTTGAGGAGACATCTCTTCCCCAGTCCCATTTTGAGTGCCTTTCAACCCGAGGGGCTCATTTTCTGCCATTGTATCTGACAGTGTTTCTCTGCTATTCATAAGGTTTTCAGTGACTAAATATTTGCAAGTAGTTCCTCACTCTTTCTTCCTAGTCTGTCTTTGTCTGGAAGCTCATCTGAAACCTGTCTCCCATGAGTCACCCTGCTGGTTATTTAAAATACCAGTGGCATAGCTTTCAGAATCACAGCAACTCACAAACCACCACAGCATGACAGACTGTGGTGAGTCTGTCTTAGCAGTAAGCATTTAAGATTTCTCCATGTCTTTTCTTAGTTTGAGAGATTACCTCTACTTATCAGTGGATACTCCATTGTAGGGATGTACCACTATAGTGTACCCGTTTACCTACAGAATGACATCTTGGTTGCTTTCAATTCTTGGTGTATTTATGAGTAAATCTGAAACAAACATTTCTATGTAGGTTGTTATAATGGATACTTGCCCCATTTTTGGTACCTACTATCTAGGAGTAAAAGGCGCTCTGGTAGCGTCCTGGTTCCAAATCTAGATGCTAAGCTCAAGATCGGAAGTTCAAATATAACAGCAGTCCTGCGGGAGATAGATGAGGCATTGTGCTCCCATAAAGATTTACAGTCTTGGATGCCATGTGCAGGGTCGCTGAGTCAGAACCAACTCCACAGTGTGTAATAACAAGGAGTATATAGTGACACAATATATGACAGCCTAGGAAACCAAATGGGCAGTTCTCCTCTGTCACATGGGGGCACTGTGAGTGGATGATTTGTAAGGGTATATACGAGTATATAGTGACACAATAGATGTGAGCCTAGGAAACCTTGTGGGGTAGTTGTATTGTTGACACCAGGGAGCACTGGGAGTGGATGATCTATAAGAGTATATACAAGTACATAGTGACACAGTAGATGGCAGCCTAGGAAACCCTTTGGGGCAGTTCTCTTCCGTCATACTAGGAGCGCTGTGTGTGGATGATCTATAAGAGTATATATGAGTATATAGTGACACAATGGATGCAAGCCTAGGAAAGTCTGTGGGGCAGTTCTGTTACACCAGGGGGCGCTGTGAGGGGATGATCTATAAGAGTATATATGAGTATA
>NW_006409018.1:493593-494681 GCF_000296735.1 Chrysochloris asiatica | reverse complement strand
TATTTTTGGATGTGTGAGACAGTCACATCAGGTCCTCAGCTACTTGGATGAATTCAGTCCACAACACAATTTAGACCTACCATGGAAGGGGGTGGTTTCTTATGCCGGTTTCCCTAGGGAAGCAAAAAAAGCGAAACATATATGTGTATTAAATATTAATCACAAAAATACAAATTTATATATATATGCATGTTAAAAGGAGCTCTGACAACGTAGTGGTTACGGATCGGCCTGCTAACCTCATGGTGAGCAATCTGAAACTACCAGCTGATCCATGGGAGAAAGATGAGGCTTTCTGCTCCTGTAAAGATTTTCAGCCTCGGAATCCCAGTACAGGGTCGCTGTGAGTTGGAACCAACCGCACGGCACAACCACGATAGGAAACACATATGTTAAAAGTACCACGAACTGGCAGACTAACAAACAAATCTGTACTACAGGAACTGCAACCAGAGGCTCACAGAATGTGCCCTTTGGTTGTTTAATGATTATATATTCCTGACTCTTTATGTACATCTCCCCAAAAAACTAGAGAGAATAGAAGCAAATACTGTTGAATGTTGATGCATGGAGGGGATTGTAATCATCGCAATGAAACAATGAGTGTTAAAACCGATGTTCTTCCATGTTATCTCTCACTCAATTCACACACACACACACACACAAAGTAATACAACCAGAGTGCTCCTTAGAAGCCTGGATGGGGAGACTTCATCTCTCACATTTCTGACAGAGTGTCAGGAGGGACCAGTCCCTGGAGGAGGACATTGTGTTTGGCAAAGTGGAAGGTCAGAAAAAAAAGAGACAGACCCCCAGTGAGCTGGATTGACACAGAGGCAGCAGAGATGGGCTCAGATGTAGCGACAATTGTGAGGATGGCGCAGGACGGGGCAGTGCTAACACTGTTGTACACAGGGTTGCTACTAGTTGGAAGCAACTTGACGGCACCTAACAACATGTATACATACACAGACACACATGCGTACATACATGGATATATACACACACATACAAGCATATGGAGACACATGTATGCACGTTATCTATGGATTTAATCATGTATCTATCTATATACACTTATATAAATA
>NW_006409018.1:490727-492153 GCF_000296735.1 Chrysochloris asiatica | reverse complement strand
ATTTTAGGTAGCCAATGTGTAAGTTGCCTGTTCCTATCAACCCTGTATGCAGAGGAGATAGGATTGATCCTTGATGTGAAAACTCTTTCCCTCTCAGTTGGTATTTTGAGCTACTACATCTGTAAGTATAGGTCAAGTTCATCAAATTTACACTTGAGTCCTTTATAAAAACATTTTTTTTCCCCCAAATCTTCCTCTAGTTGAGTTCTGATCATGAAGCCATTAAAGCTAGGTCAAATGGGTACTATCTGCAAGTTTGTGTGGTCTTGTGGTTTCCCCTCACTCCCTCACGTCCTTGTCCATGGGCTCATGTGTCCCCAGGTCTCACCACACTTCCGACCAACCAGCCCTTCCTCTTCTCTCTCTCTCATGTCCAGGTCAATGGGAGCCTATGGAACATGGCTGAACTCAGCCCATTTCTTCATTGCTGCCTTTCCCCCTCCTCCACTCACCAGATGACCAGTGTGGTCTTACATGTGTTCCCTTTGAGTTTTCAGTCTTGGAGGGGGGGTTATTCTGAAGGGACTTGACTGCTTGCCTTGATGGCTCCCCAGCAAACAACTTGCTAGTTCTTGTAGTAGCCAATCAGACTTCCGTTTTTGTTTATGATTTTTCCTGCTGGTTTTTCTTTCCAGAATTATCTTCTGTTCCTCTAGCTGCTCCAGGTTGGTCTGCTTGTCCTTGCTAATGGGAATGTCCCACCTCATATACAGTTCTGGATGGGACTCAGGATTTCACCCAAGGTCCTATACTCTGAAGGCTCTGTGAGATGCCTATTTCACTGGGCTTGTTCTAGAACCTCTTTTAGGTATTCCAATGTACCATACTCTTTAGATACATAATTTATTTGCTCCTAATAAAAATGGGGATATGGTAAAATTAGAGGTAGAGAGGTTTTTAGGTTCAAGGAAAATATTACTGCCTTAGCACAGTTGAACTCCCTCTCTTAAGACGTTTCATAATTATTCACACCTTTTCGATCTTCAACGCACAACTTGTGCTAAAACAAAGGGAGCAATGCTCTTATGAAACAAAGGCAGAATCCGCAAACAGGCACCTCTGAGGCCATCACCATGTTAGGAACACAACCACCCTTAAGTACCTGTGACTGAGTCTTTACTACAGCTTACATCAGAAATCCTTAAGGATCTTTTCAATCAGTAGCTGACCCATCCTGCCAAGATTATTACAGGAATGAAGGAAAAACAGTTATCATGTGAAAACCACTGATAACCACCAGTGTGAAAATTTATAGAGAGTGGAAAAGTTCCATATCATCAGCCAAAACAAGGCACAAGGCAGATTGTGGAACAGACCACTGATTGCTCACATGCAAGTTCAAGCTGCAGCTGAAGAAAATGAAAACAAGTCCACGAGAGCCAAAATAAGACCTTGAACATATCCCACCTGAATTTAGAGATCATCT
>NW_006409018.1:488428-490222 GCF_000296735.1 Chrysochloris asiatica | reverse complement strand
ATGTTCAACCATTTCAAGAAATAGCCCATGAACAAGACTCAACAGTTGTAAGCGAAAGAAAGAAAGAGACAAAGAGAGAGTCTTGGCTTCAACAAGCAGGCAGGTTTATTGAGAGTCAACCTGGAGGGGATACTCTAAGTCGCCAAAGGAGACCAAGAAACTGTCTTTTCTCTTACAGACTGGGGTATTTAAAGGTGGTGTGGGGTCTGGAAACCGTTCTGGTGAGTTTACAAGGGGTGGGGGCAGGTATGGAGATTTATGGATTTTCCTGAAACCTAGAATTAGAGGTGTAATAAAGACTTAAGCTTTCTGGAGACAGGAAGCTCAAGCAGAACTTTATTCAGTGCTAATTGGGATAGTGGCAATGCCATTTTGTTGATGAGAAGCAGGGTCCTTCAATAGTACTGAAGGAAGAAATCCCATGTGCACTGAAGGCATTGGCAAAGAACAAGGTTCCAGAAATTAATGGCATAGAAACTGATGCAACACTGGGGGCACTCACATATCTATGCCAAAAAATTTAGAAGACAGCTAGCTACCTGGCCAACTGCATGGAATATCCGACACCCACGGTAATATCCTCTTCTGAATCAGGCTGGAACCTCTGGAAGTCCCCTGTCAATGTACTGTTACAGCTATTTTTGAATGATCTTTAGCAGAATTTTACTTGTATAGGTATTAATAATGTGGTCAGAAGATTTCCGTGGGGTCGCTTCTGTTTGAGATGGGCACCAATGTGGATTTCTTCTCATCAGGGGCCAGGTCACTGTCTTGCAGATTTCTTAGTGCAGATGAGTGAGTACCTCCAGGATCGCATCACTGGTCTGATTAACACAGTAGTCTTTGACTCCATCACTTGTGCACACTGGCCTTTGTGGCATTCGTTGCTATGACTTCTATAGAAACGCTACTTTCCTCAGTCCTCCCTGGTTCCCAGCTTCTTTCTATTGGCCAACACACAGCCTTGTGATAATCTGCTGGTAGAATTGCTCCCTCTTCCATTCTGGACTTCTGGAGGACCACTTCAGGAGTGACCCTCACTTCCATCTCTGTAAGGGGAGGACACTGTGGTCTCCTGCACCTGCCAGACCGCAAATATCAAGGTGAGAGGGACTCCTATTAGAAAAGGCTGCTTGAAGAGCCCACCTGGGTTCCAGGCTTCTTCTGAGGTTTTACAGTGGAGTTAAGAGTCGGGTTGCTTTTGATGCCATGCTACGTCACACCAAGTTCCTCTGATTTTAAGGTCTCATCTAGACTGACTGAAACTGGAACTGAAGATTATTTTGTGACACGAGGCTTTCTTAAAGTTTCCAACTATTGCAATGACCCTACCAAGTAAACTGTGTGATACGGTTTCAGTTTTAACAAAACCTTTACAACTTTTGCTATGCTTCCTCCCGGCCTTTTGAGTTTCTGTGAGCACAAGCTTTTTGTTTTCTTCACCTTTTAAAAACCATTACTGCCCTCCCATAAGGAGCCCCCGTGTGTTGCTATAGGATAACCACTGGTCCACAAAATCAGTTGGAAACACAAGATCGGTGGCCCAAACTACCCTGTATACAGGGGTGCTATCAGTCGACTTGAGGTCTCTTTATGACACTGGGGATGCTGGTGGCTTTGTAGAATAAGCACTAGATTGTGAGTTACAAGGGCAGCGGTTGGAGCCTATAAGTCGCTCCGAGATAGAAAAATGAGACTTTCTGCTCCTGCAAAGGTTGAGTCTTGGAAACAATAAAACAGGAATCCTGGTGTGGTGATATAGGACAAGTGTTGCAGACCGTGTAAGACTGGTCA
>NW_006409018.1:485774-487593 GCF_000296735.1 Chrysochloris asiatica | reverse complement strand
GAACCGAACCCCAATGTCGAGGCGGGTCCCCGACAGATAAGCACTCGACTGTAATGTCGGCTTGAACCACAAGGTCTGTGGATCAAATCCACCAATTGCTCTGGAGGAAACCTTCTACAGGGTCCCTCAGTAGGAATCACCGACTCCATGGCACTTAACAACAATGGGATATGGCTGTTCAGCTGTGCACCCTGAGGACGTCCTACACAGCTTTCCAATTGGCCAGGCAAAGGGCAAAAGGTGTAGGCGTCCACACTCCTTAGGATTTTGTTCACAGAACTTTAGTCTATGAGTGTCCTGTTTAATCCTGATTTCTGGACTCCCTCTTCTCCTTGTTACCCATCTCATAACCTGTATTCTGACTCAGGGCCAGAGATGGTGGTTATGTGCCGTGGAGTCGGTTCTGACTCATAGCAACTTTCTGAGGCTGTAAATCTTTACGGGAGCAGAAAGCCTCATCTTTCTCCCTAGGAACAGCTGGTAGTTTCGAACTGCTGACCTTGCGGTTCACAGCCCGATTCGTGACCACTATGCTACCAGAGCTCCTCATGGCCAGAGGTATGTGCTGCAAATTCTTCTACTTCATAGAATGGGAATAACACTGCATGAAACATAGCATCTGCCTTCATCTACTCAACATTATGTCTGCCATTTTATCTGTGTTGTTACATACAGCAGTAATTTGTGTGTGTGTGTATTTTAATCAGTGTGTTTTATTCTAGTGGATGCATACATCTGTAGGGGAGGAAACACAAATGCTCTGAAACCGCCCGCCCCTACTATCAACTCAAAACCATCTCTCCAATCCCGTCTTCCTGCTCCCACTAACTCCTGCCTTGTTGTTCTTAGGTTGGGTCAGTTCTGACCCATAGCGACCACGTATAGCGTTTTCAAGGAGCAGCTGGTGAGCTTGAACCGCCGACCTTGTGGATCAGATTGACTGTGTGGTCCAGCTCATTAGCCCGCAACGCCACCCAGGACTCCAGCTCATGCTGTACTTAGATGCATTCTAGGAAGCAGCGACAGCATCCTCCTCCTGCTGTTCATACGGAAACTCTTATGCCTGTGCTAAGAATGGGAAGACAGCCCCCTGCCCTGGCTATGCACACCAAAACTTTGTTCTCTAGGAAGAGGCAGGCAGCCCAGCTGTACCTTGTGATTTTCCTACCTTGTCTTTGTTGCACACATCACCCTTAACTACCCTGACATGTCTGAAATTTGCTCACCTCATGATACAGAAACACCGTAGCCCATGCTCCGTGCACAGAAATACTTCACTGCCGAGCCGGCCACTACAGGAGACAGCTGTCCACATCCTATTAGCAAGTTTCCCTGTTGGTAAATTATCTTTTGTTTTGGTTTCTATAATGACTGTAATGAACGTAATGTAATGTATGTAATGCAATGAAATGAATGTAATGTAATGTACATAATGTAATAAAATGTTCGTAATGTAATGTACATAATATAATATAATGTCATGAATAATTAATGTAATGAAATGACACCTGGTCGCTTTTTTTGGTCCCTCGACAACTACATCCGCAGAAGGATTTTCACTGCTCTGCCTAATCCTAAAGAAGACCATAAATTTTCTGATTCATTTATATTATTCTGCTGTTAAAGTTTATATTGGAACCCCCATATAATCTATCTTGCCAAAAGTTTAATGAGCACTTAGAAATAGTGTGTCAGCAAGTCAAACTGTTGTGAAAATCAGAATATTTGCAGTCTCGAAGTATCATCCTGAGACACTAAGTATAAAAGGTAAGGAAATTGGGTGGATTCTTTACTGGTTGCTGGGATGTGCGGGTGGGGT
>NW_006409018.1:482884-483986 GCF_000296735.1 Chrysochloris asiatica | reverse complement strand
GAATACATGGAAACTGAACAACACCCTGCTGAAAAGCAAATGGGTAAAAGAAGAAATTAAACGTGAATTCACAAAGTTCCTAGAAACAAATGAGAATGAAAACACAACATACCAAAATATTTGGGGCACGGCGAAAGCAGTCCTGAGAGGACAACTTATTGCGATAAATGCACACATCCAAAAAGAGGAAAGAGCCCAAATCAACACATTAACACAGCATCTTCAACAATTTGAAACAGACCAGCAAAGGGAACCTACAGTCACCAAAGGAAGGGAAATAATCAAGAGAAGAGCAGAAAAAAATGAGATAGAAAACTGAAAAACTATAGAAAGAATCAACAGGACAAGAAGCTGGTTCTTTGAAAGATTAATAAAATTGACAAACCATTGGTAAAACTAACTAAAGAAAAAAGGGAGAGTACACACATAAATTTCATTAGAAACCACACAGGTGAAGTCACAACAGAATCAAATGAAATCAAAAGGATAATAACAGAATACTATGAAGAGCTGTACTACAACAAAGTAGAAAATTTAGATGAGATGGATACATTTCTAGAAAAACAAGACCTACCTAAACTTGCTCAGACTGAAGTAGAAAATTTGAACAAACTCATAACAAAAGAAGAAATTGACCAGGTCATCAAAAAACTCCCAACCAACAAAAGCCTAGGTCCAGATGACTTCATGGGTGAGTTCTACCAAACATTCAGAGAAGAGCTGTCACCAATTCTACTCAAATTATTCCAGGACATAGAAGAGAATGGATAACTCCTTAATACTTTTTATGAAGCAAGCATAACCCTCATACCAAAACCAGGGAAGGAAGAAAATTATAGATCAATATCCCTCATGAACATAGACACAAAAATTCTCAACAAAATCCTAGCCAACTGAATCCAACAGCTCATCAAAAAAATAATACATCATGACCAAGTGGGTTTCATAAAAGGGATGTAAGTAGGGTTCAACATCAGGAAAACAATCAGCGTAATCCATCATATAAATAAGAAAAAGGAAAAGAACCACATGATCATATCGATTGATGCAGAAAAGGCATTTGACAAAATCCAACATCCATTCCTGATAAAAACACTCAAAA
>NW_006409018.1:479602-480564 GCF_000296735.1 Chrysochloris asiatica | reverse complement strand
TGTTTGCATATGCACACACTATCTCCAGATACACAAGAAAACTATGACAAGGATTGTTGGGGAGGAAGACTGATGTCAAGAGTAAGAGAAAGATGCTGCATTGTGGTTGTTGCTAAGTGCCATTGAGACGGTTCCTACCCACAGTGACCTTGTATAGGGTTTCTGAGGCGCAACTGGTGAGTTAGAACTGCCAACCTTGCAGTCCACTGCATTAACCCACAGTGCCACACCAGGAGTCCATTTCATTGTGATTTCCTGATATTTTAATTCATGCACTTATTATCGTGCAGGTATATTTTATTTTCTAAGCGTAAAAGACAGAAATAAAGGGAAGGCAAAGTTCAGGTCTCTGGCCAATCCTGAAATTTTGCTTTGTTCTTGTGTTTTATAAATATATTTTACTTCTAAGTGCTGTCAAGTCAGTTCTGACTTACAGTGACCATGTGGAGGGTTTCCGAGGTATTAAGTTGGTGGGTTTCAGCTATCCACTTTCTGGTGCTTATCATACAATGCCACACCAGGACTCCAATCTATAGATCTGTATATCCACCCATCTATTATGTATTATATGTATCTACATGCCTTTCTACCTATCCATCCATTCATTATGTATCTATCCATCCATCCATCCATCACATTTATCATCTGTCTATGGGCTGGTGTCTTAGGATAAACATTTGCCTTCAAAGTTAGTTTGAACTGTATGTAAGGTTGCCCATTCAAACTCACAGTCGTTCCGTGGAAATCCTATACAGGGTCACTGAGTTGGATCTAACTTTGCGTCACTAAGCAGTTGTTGTTGTTGTTGTTAAGTGCCATCGAGTCGGGTCCGACCCATAGCGACCCTGTACAGTATATGTCTATAAAACAAAAGGCGTGTAGACATTAATCTGGTCCAGTCCACCTTCTAGCCCTACTAAAATTCCCCACATCGCATAATAGTCACTGAGACAACACTTTTA
>NW_006409018.1:477073-478222 GCF_000296735.1 Chrysochloris asiatica | reverse complement strand
CCTGGAGTTTTTAAACTATATAAAGACACACACACAAATAGGTGTAAATGCGCATTGTTGTATTGTCTAGGAACACACACAGTTCTTTCCACACTGAGTGTCCAGTAGCGATCAACATACCTAATGCCCAGGTGACCCCTCAAGGGGTGCTGTAGGATCAGCTCCGGACAAGGAACCACAAGGTCAACGGTTCAAGGTCAATAGCTGCCCCTTCAAAACCCTATATAAGGTCGCTATTGGTCCAAAATGATTTAAGGCCACATAACATAAAGAGCGGGTCAAAGATATTTTACTGTTTCTGATGCATAGAAAAATATATCACATATCATATACTAAGACAAACATTTGACTAACTGGAACAACCAATTTACATATAAATACAGCATAACAAACTTAGGGACACAACCTGTTTGTAATTAGAGGTCTGCTTATGCTGTTAGGTACATTTTAGTAAAATAACGAGAAGGACTGCAATGAATAAATATCAGAGATGGAACAGAAAATGTGATTTTATAAACACCGTAGTAATAACAACCATCAACAATTACCAATGGATCTAGGTGAAAATACAAGGAAAATTAGAATATTTGCAGAGTTTCAAAGTATTGTCCTAGGAAAAATTAGGTAATTGTAAATGAGAAAATAGTTAATTTTATAATAGGTAAGAATATTTCAAAATGTGTTAAATATGAAAACACTCTTAAACCAAATAAAAGATAAATGTATTCAAATGCATACAAAATAATATCCAGAAAAATATTTTAAAATTAGAAACCCCTTCAAGGCAATTTCTGGCATCCAAAGACTTTATGAAAGGTAAAACTTAGCTTGGGCTGAAACCAAGTAAAGTTTGATGGTAACACCTTAGTGACAAAGAAACTGATTTCTCCCAAAGACATCCATATGTGCTACTCCCATATGGCTGGATTCTTTTCATCCACCAGAAAACTCCCCGAGTTTGTGTGTTTTGCCAATCCTGCATTAAAGTTCAGTTATGCCATCAGTCCTGGGCCTCAGGCCCACAGGTAATCCTTCTGACCACACCTGCTTGGCTTCAGTTGTACTCTCTTGTTAGGTTTGCCAATGGTCTGTCGATTTTGTAAATTCTTTCAAAGAACAAGCTTCTTGTCCTATTGTTTCTATAGTTTT
>NW_006409018.1:475068-476106 GCF_000296735.1 Chrysochloris asiatica | reverse complement strand
GACTCAAATTCTGACAAATAGCTCATGCATAAAGAAGTCACATATAAAGGAAGGGAAAAGGCTTACACGCGCCCTCCAGTAATGGACGGAAATCTGATATATGGGTATGACCTGGAGTTTTTAAACTACATAAAGACACCCACACAAATAGGTGTCAATGCGCATCTTTGTATTGTCCATGAACACACACATTGCTTTCCACACTGATTGTCCAGTAGTGTTCTACATACCTAATGCCCAGGTGAGCCCTTGAGGGGCGCTGTAGGAGCAGCTCAGGACAATGAACCACAAGGTCTGCACTTCAAACCCACCAGCTTCTCCTCAAAAAACCTATACAGGATTGCTATGAGTCAGGAACGACTCGATGGCACATAACGGCACCACCCAGATATTTGTTTCTAAATATCCGTCAAAAAACGAGTAACTAAGACTATCTGGAGAAAAGTCTGATTCCAGGGTTTAGGTAGGAACAAGGTAAGAGGAGCCTTGAACACAGGCAGAAAGTAATGTGTAAATTATAATGGGGACATGGCAAATCGTAAAAAACACACATATTTGCTTAAGAGACTTTCTAATAAAAGCAGTGAGAAGTTGAGGTAGCACAGAGAAAATAATGTAATATAGATTATACAGGAATTCCCCGGGTTAGAAATGTCAAACTGATGTTTAGTAACCTGTAGTTAGGAACCAACCCTGCAAAGCTTATTATACATTAAGATGCACACACACCTGCTGTGGAAAGTCCAATTCTGAATCCTTGGTTCCCTAACAGTGCGGTGTCTGTTTTCTGCTCAGAGCTGGAATTAAGCCAGATGCCTCATCTTCCCATCTCTTCCCTTGCCTCATACTGAGATGGGGGTTCGCAGGTGCACGGCCCACAACTGCAGCCTCCTGGCTTCCCTAAATCGGGTCTGGAACTTGTAACAAGGACTCCTCTGCAGTGGTAAAAATTCATAACCACTAATGGGGATGTAGCGTTGTGGGTTAATGCTCTGCACTGCAAAGCCCATTTGATCCGCAAGGTCAGCAGTTCAAGGT
>NW_006409018.1:470208-474968 GCF_000296735.1 Chrysochloris asiatica | reverse complement strand
CAATTAACAGTGGATCTAGGTGAAAATACAAGAAAATTAAAATATTTGCAGAGTTTCAAAGTATTGTCCTATGAAAAATTAGGTAATTATAAAGTTTGATGGTCACACCTCATTGATAAAGAAACTCATTTCTCCCAAAGACACAAGGTATTTCCAGTGATATTTCCTTTAGAGTCAGTATTATTTTCTTACCCACTGAAAAGGCTTTTTTCTTTTTTAGTAGAGTTTCAGAGATTTGCTGTTCAAAATTACAGTATTAAGGATGAAGCCTCCTACTTCTGGGAATCCTGGCATGGCGCTCTGGGCTAGCAGGCTGGCAAGGTCGGTGAGTCAAGCTCGCCAGGTGCTCCTTAGAAACTCTAGGCAGGGTCGCTATGGGTCAGAACTGACTCGATGGCACTTCACAGCAACTGTCCTACTTTTGAGATAGAGCAGTCTCTCCACTGTGAGTTTTTATATGTGAGGTGAAGTGTGAGGAACACCTGAAGGTTTTGTCATATTCCTTACATTCATAGGTCCTCTCTCCACTATGAATTCACATATGTGCAGTGAGGGCTGTGGAAGAAGTAAAGACTTTTCTACATTCTTTACACTCATAGGGGTCTCTCTACACTGTGGATTCTTCTATGTCTTGTGAGGCTTGAGGATTAGAAAAAGGCTTTCCCACATTCCTTACATTCATAGGGCCTCTCTCCACTATGAATTCACATATGTGCAGTGAGGGCTGTGGAAGAAATAAAGGCTTTTCCACATTCCTTACATTCATAGGGCCTCTCTCCACTGTGAATTCACATATGTGCAGTGAGGGCTGTGGAAAAAATAAAGACTTTTCTACATTCTTTACACTCATAGGGGCTTCTCTCTACTGTGGAGTCTTCTATGTGTAATGAGTTTTGAGGCATGCCTGAAGCCTTTCCCACACTTCTTACATTCATAGGGCCTTTCTACACTGTGGATTCTTACATGTTTTCTGAGGTCTGAGGACCACCTAAAAGCTTTCCCACACTCCTTACATTTATAAGGCCTCTTGCCACTGTGAGTTCGTATGTGTTCAGAGAGGCAGTAGGAACGGCTAAAGGTTTTTCCGCATTCCTTACATTCATAAGGCCTCTCTCCACTGTGAGTTCGCATATGTGTAGTGAGGTGTGAGGAACAGCCAAAGGTTTTCTCACATACCTAACATTTGTGAGGTCTCTCTCTGCTGTGGATTCTTCTGTGCGTGCTGAGGTTTGAGGCTTGCCTGAACACTTTGCCGCATTCCACACACTCGTAAGGCATCTCTCCACTGTGAGTTCTTACATGACTAGTGAGGTTTGAGTAACTGATACAGGCTTTCCCACATTCTTAGCACTCGTAAGGCCTCTCTCCACTATGGATTCGCATGTGTGTGGTGATGTATGAGGAACGACTAAAAGATTTCCCACACTCCTTACATTTGTATGGTTTCTCTCCGCTGTGGATTCTTTTGTGTCTAGTGAGGTCTGAGGCATGCCTGAAGGCTCTCCCACACTCCTTACATTCAAATGGCATCTCTCCACTGTGGATTCTCATGTGCTTTGTGAGGACCGAGGAACAGCGGAAGGCTTTCCCACAGCCCTTACATTCGTAAGGTCTCTCTCCAGTGTGGGTTCTGATGTGTATATTGAGGACTGAGGTTAGCCTGAAGGTCTTCCCACACTCCTTACATTCGTAAGGTTTCTCTCCGCTGTGGAGTCTTCTGTGTAGAGTGAGGGATGAGGCTTGCCTGAAGGCTTTCCCACACTCCTTACATTCGTATGGTTTCTCTCCGCTGTGGAGTCTTCTGTGTGTAGTGAGGTATGAGGCTTGCCTGAAGGCTTTCCCACAATCCTTACATACAAATGGCATCTCTCCACTGTGGATTCTCACATGAAACTTGAAGACTGAGGAAGAGCGAAAGGCTTTCCCACAGTCCTTACATTTGTACGGTTTCTCTCCAGTGTGGGTTCTGATGTGTGCAGTGCGGGCTGAGCTTTGACTAAAGGTCTTCCCACACTCCTTACATTCATAGGGCTTCTCTCCACTGTGAGTTCGCATGTGTGACGTGAGGTATGGGGAACGGCCAAAGGTTTTCTCACATACCTTACATTCATAAGGTCTCTCTCCACTGTGGATTGTTCTGTGCATGCTGAGGTTTGAGGGTCGCCTGAAGACTTTGCCGCATTCCACACACTCGTAAGGCATCTCGCCACTGTGAGATCCTACGTGCCTAGTGAGGGCTGAGTTACTGATAAAGGCTTTCCCACATTCTTGGCACTCATAAGGCCTCTCTCCACTGTGGATTCGTATGTGTGTGGTGAGGTATGAGGAACACCTAAAAGATTTCCCACACTCCTTACATTTGTATGGTTTCGGTCTGCTGTGGATTCTTCTGTGTGTAGTGAGATCTGAGGCCTGCCTAAAGACTTTACCACACTTCTTACATTCAAACGGCATGTCTCCACTGTGGATTCTCACGTGGTTCGTGAGGGAGGCGGCGTCACTGAAGGCATTCCCACAGTCCTTACATTCATAAGGCTTACTTCTATTATGAACCTTTCTACGTAAAATGAGGGATGAATAATGACTGAAGGTCTTGCAACACTCTTTGCAGTCACGCCGATGAGTTCTTAGATGTTTCCAGAAGGTTGGGAAACTGGAGAAATCTTCTCCACACTCATCACACAGATAGCGTCTCTCACGTGGCAGAGTGGGTGCAGGCTGACTGAGGGTTGAGATACAAAACAAGTCCTTTCCACAGGCCTTACATCTGTGGGGGGTCTTCCCATTAAGAGTTCTCATAAGAGTGGTCAGGTGACAGACACAACTGCAAGGTACACCACACTTCTTACACTGACAGGTACTGTGTCTGGTAGGAGACTGGGCACCATGGCTGGGTGACGAGTGAGCCGGCAAGGTTCTTCCACTCCAAGAGTGTTCTAGATGATTTGTTTCTGCAGGATTTCTTTGTAGCGCAGCAAGATTAGGAATCTGGCGAGAGGTTTTGTCAAACGTGGTGCTTTCACGTAGGGTCCGTACTGTATGAGTTCTGTAAAACACAGGCAAAGTGCTGTTGGAAATAAATTGGCCCTGTTTCATCATCAATAGACACAGTGAAAAAGCCTGGTGTTTGTCCTGACTTGTCTGATGTTAAAACACCAAGCAGGATTACTACCATCACTACCACCATTTCACTACAAAAGGAGGCTCTCTGATATTTGTCTCAAAGTGAAAAATGCTTCAAACACGATCTGACTCAAACAACTATCACAATGTTGTGTTGTGGAAATACTGTACATACGTAATTGTGCATCAAGCTTTATATGAGGCCGGCATATAAAGCTCACCAGCAGCTCCGTGGAAACCCTAAGAAGGGTTGTGATGAGTCAGATTTGACTTGACAGCATAGGGTATTATTGAATGCCTGCCAGCTGGTTGACTGATAGCAATCCCAGATAGGATTTCTGTGGAGCGGCTGGTGGGTTATGAAATGCCAATCCTACAACAAGTGGTTCAATGCTTATCCTACAGCCCTATGCCACGACCTCTTACACACATGAGCACACATACTTATGTAGGTATCTGTCTGGGTCAGGGCTTCTAAACCACTTTGTAGCAGTTAGGTATCTGCTGACCCAGGACCCACAGTGCCCCGCCACATTCGATGGCTGTTGCTGTCCAAAGTCCTACCAGTGATCCAGTCTCCCTAGTGGACCACAAAGTGTCAGGAGCCCAAGGCAGCACTCTGGAGAGAGATGCAGTCAGCGAGATGCAGTGCACCGCTGCACGGAGGCTTCCTACTGAGGTCAGAACCACATGGGGAGCAGATCTGATGGCTGGGCCACACCGTGGCCTGACTGCATCAACACAGAGAACTGCTGAACCCATAGGAGTGAAGCCCTGCTGTCCAGAGGAGCATGCATGAGCGCATGCTAACATCACGGCACCTCAGGACTGCCTTTGGAAACACTGCTTTCATTGTGTGGACAACACTTACCTAGAATGTCTCCCCTGGTTTTGACGCTGGTTTCTACCGCCTTTGGATATGGCCGCATCTCCAAACATGGAGCACCAGATATCCCTCTTCATGTATTCTCTGAATAATTTTTCCTCTTCACTGAGGTTGCAAGAAACTGATGCAGTAATCGAAGCCCCGTTCACAAGTCGCAAGGAAAAGAAAAGGAACTATTAGGGAACAAAATACTTCATTGAACAAAAAAGACTTTAGTCCACGTTTTGCCGTGTAAGCATTTTGGCAAAGATTACTAAGCAGTTTACGGAAACTGCTTCCACGAGGACCGGCAGATGGTGGTTACATAAAATTGTGTTAGGCGTGCTACGTAGGATGCCACTGCACACAACACACAGGTACAAACATAAGGAAAGGGGCTCAGGAACACAGCAGAGAGGACTTAACAAAACACACAAGTACAAACACAAGGAAAGGGTCTCAGGACCACAGGTGTGAGGACTGAACACAATACACAGGTACAACCACAAGGAAAGGGTCTCAGGACGACAGGTGTGAGGACTGAGCACACACACAGGTACAACTACAAGGAAAGGGGCTCAGACCCACAGGATTGAAGACTAAACACAACACACAGGTACAACCACAAGGGAAGGGGCTCAGGACCACAGGAGTGAGGACTGAACATAACACACAGGTACAACCACAAGGAAAGGGGCTCAGGACCACAGGTGTGAGGACTGAACACAACACACAGCTACAACCACAAGGAAAGGGGCTCAGGACCACAGGT
>NW_006409018.1:467593-468672 GCF_000296735.1 Chrysochloris asiatica | reverse complement strand
AAACCATGAGTCCCTCCATACTCAGAAGCTGCCCATGAAGCCAATGCTCAGAGACTTCACTCTCGCAGAACCTCAGGGGCTCTTAACCCCCAGACAACTGAAGGCTCACTTTCCAACAGAGACTTTTATGTTTACTAGGGTCGTGTCTCCTCTATAACTAACTATGCATTTCCACTCCTTAGCCTAAATAAATACTACTGAAAGCTGATGACTAAAATATGAACTGTTATATAAATTTGCATCCAAAGCACAATTTTAAAAGTCAAAAAAAAAAAAAGATGCCACTCTTACCGACTGAGGTCAGGTTTCTCAAGCTTTCAATCATCACGTCTCGGTATAGTTTCTTCTGGGAAACATCCAGCAGAGCCCACTCTTCCTGGGTGAAGACCACCGCCACGTCGTCTAGTACCACAGAGTCCTAGAACACAGGAGATATTCTGGGTCACAAAGTACCATGTGATCCAATGTGCACATGAAAAACAGGTGAGGTGGAGACTCTTTGGAGCTGACAATTCACAGGGATCTGACATCATGCTCTAAGTTCTTCTAAGGCCTTCCCACTCTAGGGTAGTTATAATCTCTCCACTTTAGTCACGACACAGCATCCCACCAGTAACACCCAGTCTCCAAGACTGCCACCACACAAAACCTTCTGTCCACACAGTCTGACGGCAAACGCCCTCTGTCTCATTATACTGTTTGGGGTCTGCAAGGTAGGACAGAAGAAGGAATGACACAAAGATCATGATGGCTTACTTATGAACACCAGTGTAGGTACGCTCCTTCTATAAGCTCCTCAAGAATACTAACCAGAACGCATGGTGGGTGCATGGTGACACGCAGGAAACACCGCCCAATATAAGCGTTTTTGTTTTTTTTTTTAACCTCTCACAGCCGTGGGAGGGCCAAGAGCCACACAAACAAATGGTAATAACCTAGAGCTCTAAGTGATCCTTATTCCTTGGACTGTAATTCAACTGAAACATCTACCTCTTGAAAAATGAGTATATTTTCAAGCATTATAAATTTTTACATGTTGTGGCTTTTACTCAGTCTTTATGATTCCTATCATAGGATTG
>NW_006409018.1:464256-465553 GCF_000296735.1 Chrysochloris asiatica | reverse complement strand
AAGTGTGGTTAAATTGTCTAACACACTTGTACAAATCACAGGGGTATTAACTTACATGATTGTTCCTAAGTGCTGTCGAGGGTTTCCAAGGAGCAGCTGGTGGATTTGAACTGCTAACGTTGATGGTTCACAGTCCAGTACTGATCCACAATACCACACAGAATACCACTTATACAGTAACCAGGGGTAACAAAGTTTTCACACATCCATGAAAATATTTCTAAGTGGGTTATAGCATTTAACACACTAGGGTTTCTGAAACAACTTGTTAGATGTAATAAGAGTCTTAAGAACAAGCTTTAGAATAATTTCAAATTCAGTTAAATAAACAGGTTCCAAGTGGACTCGCCATTCCCAGGTTCCAAGACTTGGGGCTGTCAGGAGACTAATTCATTCAGCATAGAGCACCAGCGTGTAAGGTGAGGTGACGCACCATGATGCCACCACTCAGGACCCACACAGCCTTGTCAGGTCCTACAAACTCTCTCCCTGTTCTTTAACCCACAACACAGTGTCAACGGCGGAGATGCAGCACAGAGAACGCTGGGTCTCAGCCTCCACTGCAAGAGCTCCTGCGTCCTTAGACCCTGGTCAGGAGACTCATTCATTCCGCACAGAGTACCAGCGCCCACGGCGAGGTAATGCCCCAGGACACCAGCTCTTACATGAGAGCCACACAAGGAAGTCGAAGCCAGGCAGTCATACCTCGGACACCTTCACAGGTACGGAGAAGTGCTCAGCTGTACCTCCTAGGACTCAGTCCCTTGCCCTCCCTCTGCCACCTTCTTCCTTCACTGAACAACCACAGTTCTGCGGCACACGGCAGCTTCTCCACAATTCATATCTAGCCCCACCCACTTAGGGTCAGAATAACCCAGTTCTCTGTGGTGGTGGTGGTTATGTGCCATGGAGTCAGCTCTGACTCACAGCGACCCTCAATACGGTTGCCCAGATAGTGAATCTTTACAGGAGCAGAAGGCCTCATCTTTCTACCGCGGAACGGCTGGTAGTTTCAAACTGCTGTTCTTGAGGTTCGCAACCCAAAGCACAACCACTACACTATCAGTTGTTTTTGTTAAGTGCTGTCGAGTCGATTCCGACCCATTAGGACTCACCATTTTCTGTAAGTCTAAGGGAAGGTCGTGTCTAAGCAAGAGTCACTTCAGGGTGGTGGATGGAAGTGGAAAAATGTTTGTTTGGTCCATACACCAGTCGACCCAGTTGAAATCCTTTCTTGTATTTTTGGATGTGTGAGACAGTCACATCAGGTCCTCAGCTACTTGGATGAATTCAGTCC
>NW_006409018.1:460534-461554 GCF_000296735.1 Chrysochloris asiatica | reverse complement strand
GACTAACCCAGGTCTCACCATTTCCTGGCTGCAGCTTCCAGTAACTGTGGAGAAGGTGGTCTCTGATACAATATCTTACCCACGTGCATAATAAAATGGCCGCTTGTCACGCTTTCGCTCTTTCTGCCGGACCGGCTCTTCCAACCTACCGGAACTTCCTCTCTCCCTACCGGGACGTCATCCCTAGTTAACCTATCACCTACCTCCACTATTCTCAACCCCGCCCTCTTTAACCAGTATAAAAATCCTTCCCAGGCACCAGGCGCCCACTTGCTTTCTTTTCTCCGGATCCACAGTAAAGCTTTACACGAGGGTTTTAAACAACCATACACTACAACCATGACTACAGATGTAGTCAATTTGTTTCTATCTGGTGAGGTCCATGTGTATAGTCGTCTGTTATGCCGCCTAAAGAAGGTATTTGAAATGAACAAATCATTGGTTTTGCAGAATTCCATCATGCATTCTCCAGCATCATTTCTATCACCAAGGCCACATTTTCCAACTACCCGTCCGTCTTCTTTGCTCCCAACCTTTGCATCCCAATCACCAGTAATGAGCAATACATCTTGATTGCATGTTTGATCGATTTCAGATTGAAGAAGTTGATAGAATTCTTTTTCATCCTCACTGGCTTTAGTGTTTGGTGCATAAATTTGAATAATAGTGGTATTACCTGGGCTTCCCTGTAGGTGCATGGATATTATCCTATCACAGACTGTTGTACCTCATGACTGATTTGGATATGTGCTTATTTATCATGAATGCAACACCATTCCTTTTCAATTTGTCATTCCCTGCATAGTAAACCATGTGGTTATCAGATTAAAAATGGCCAATACCAGGTCCATTTCAGCTCAGTAATGACTAAGATATCGATGTTTATACATTCCATTTCATTTTCTGACAACTTCCAATGTTTCCAGATTCATACTTCATACATTCCATGTTCCGATTTTCAATGGATGTTTATAGCTGTTTATCTTCATTTTGAATTCTGCCCCATCAGCACAATTGTGG
>NW_006409018.1:458647-459817 GCF_000296735.1 Chrysochloris asiatica | reverse complement strand
ATTCTTGGTGTAATTATGAGTAAATCTGAAACAAACATTTCTGTGTAGGTTGTTATAATGGATACTTGCCCCATTTTTGGTACCTACTATCTAGGAGTAAAAGGCGCTCTGGTAGCGTCATGGTTCCGAATCTGGATGCAAACCTCAAGGTCGGAAGTTCGAAACTAGCAACAGTCCCGTGGAAGAAAGATGAGGCGTTCTGCTCCCGTAAAGATTTACAGTCTCGGATACCCTGTGCCGGGTTACTATGAGTCAGAACCAACTCCACAGTACTTAACAACAAGGAGTATATAGTGACACAATAGATGACTGCATAGGAAACCCAATGGGCAGTTCTCTATCACACGGGCGCACTGTGAGTGGATGATTTGTAAGAGTATATATGAGTATATAGTGACACACTAGATGACAACCTAGGCAACCCTGTGGGGGAGTTCTACTCTGTTGCACCAGGGAGCACTCTGAGTGGATGATCTATAAGAGTATATCCAAGTATATAGTGACACAGTAGATGCAATCCTAGGAAACCCTGTGGGGCAGTTCTACTCTGTTACACCAGGGGCGCTGTGAGTGGATGATATATATGAGTATATATGAGTATATAGTGACACAGTAGATGACAGCCTAGGAAACCCAATGGGCCAGTTCTCCTCCGTCACACCAAGAAACGCTTTGAGTGGATGATCTATAAGAATATATAAGAGTATTTAGTGGCAATACATGCGAGCCTAGGAAACCCTGTGGGGCAGTTCTACTGTCACACCAGGGGGGGCCTGTGAGTGGATGATCTATAAGAGTATATATGAGTATATAGTGACACAGTAGATGACAACCTAGGAAACCCTATGGGGCAGTTCTCCTCTGTCACACCAGGGAGCGCTGTGAGTGGATGCTCTAAATAAGTATATATGAGTATATAGTGACACAGTAGATGTGAGCCTAGGAAACTCTGTAGGGCAGTTCTACTGTTACACCAGGGGGTGCTGTGAGTGGATGATATATAAGAGTATATACAAGTATAGTGACACAATAGATGACAGCCTAGGAAACCCTATGGGCAGTTATCCTCTGTCACACGGGGGCGTTGTGAGTGGATGATCTATAAGAGTATATATGAGTACATAGTGACACAAGAGATGACAGTTTAGGAAACCCTATGGGGCAGTTCTC
>NW_006409018.1:455990-456496 GCF_000296735.1 Chrysochloris asiatica | reverse complement strand
CGTAAAGATTTACACCCTCGGAAACCCTGTACAGGGTCGCTATGGGTCGGACCCGACTCGATGGCACTTAACAACAACAACAACAACATCATACAATGCCACACCAGGACTCCACCCTATTGATCTGTATATCCATCCATCTATTATGTATGTATTATATGTATCTACATGCCTTTCTACCTATCCATCCATCCATGATGTATCTATTATATCTATCCATCCATCCATCCCATTTATCATCTGTCTATGGGCTGGTGCCTTAGGATAAACATTTGCCTTCAAGGTTAGTTTGAACTGTAAGGTTGCCCGTTCAAACTCACCAGTCGTTCCTCGGAAATCCTATACAGGGTCACTGTGAGTCGGAACCAACCTTTGCATCACTTAGCAGTATATGTCTATAAAACAAAAGGTGTGTAGACATTAATCTGGTCCAGTCCACCTTCTAGCCCTACTAAAATTCCCCACATCGCATAATAGTCACTGAGACAACACTTTTAGGGGTCAGA
>NW_006409018.1:454331-454915 GCF_000296735.1 Chrysochloris asiatica | reverse complement strand
ATGCATAAAGAAGTCACATATAAAGGAAGGGAAAAGGCTTACATGCGCCCTCCAGTCATGGATGGTAATCTGATATATGGCACATAATGGCACCACCAAGATATTTGTTTCTAAATATCCATCAAAAAAAGAGTACCTAAGACTATCTGGAGAAAAGTCTGATTCCAGGGTTTAGGTAGGAACAAAGTAAGAGGAGCCTTGAACACAGGCAGAAAGTAATGTGTAAATTATAATGGGGACATGGCAAATTGTAAAAAACACACATATTTGCTTAAGAGACTTTCTGATAAAAGCAGTGAGAAGTTGAGGTAGCACAGAGAAAATAATGTAATATAGATTATATAGGAATTCCCCGGGTTAGAAAGGTCAAACTGATGTATATATAACCTGTATTTAGGAATCGACCCTGCAATGCTTATTATAAATTAAGACGCACACACACCTGCTTTGCTAAGTCGAGTTCTGAATCCTTGGTCCCCTAACAGTGCAGTGTCTGTTTTCTGCTCAGAGCTGGAATTAAGCCAGATGCCTCCTCTTCCCATCTCTTCCCTTGCCTCATACTGTGATGGGGGTTCGAAGGTGCA
>NW_006409018.1:450366-453284 GCF_000296735.1 Chrysochloris asiatica | reverse complement strand
GACTGCAAGGTCGGTGAGTCAAGCTCTCCAGCTGCTCTTTAGAAACCCTAGGCAGGGTCGCTATGGGTCAGAACTGACTCGATGGCACTTCACAGCAACGGTCCTACTTTTGAGATAGAGCAGTCTCTCCACTGTGTGTTTTCATATGTGACATGAAGTGTGAGCAACACCTGATGGTTTTCCCACACTCCTTACATTCATAGCGCCTCTCTCCACTATGAATTCACTTAAGTGCAGTGAGGGCTGTGGAAAAAATAAAGACTTTTCTACATTCTTTACACTCACAGGAGTCTCTGTACACTGCGGATTCTTCTATGTCTTGTGAGGCTTGAGTATTGGAAAAAGGTTTTCCCACAGTCCTTACATTCATAGGGCCTCTGTCCACTATGAATTCACGTAAGTGCATTCTTTTCTACATTCTTTACACTCATAGGGGCTTCACTCCACTGTGGAGTCTTCGATGTGTAATGAGTTTTGAGGCATGCCTGACGCCTTTCCCACACTTTACATTCATAGGGCCTCTCTCTAACTGTGGATTCTTACATGTTTTCTGAGGTCTGAGGAACACCTAAAAGCTTTCCCACACTCCTTGCATTCATAAGGCCTCTCGCAACTGTTAAGTTCAAATGTATTCAGAGAGGTATTAGGAATGGCTAAACATTTTTCCACATTCCTTACATTCATAAGGCCTCTCTCCACTGTGAGTTCGCGTGTGTGTAGTGAGGTGTGAGGAATGGCCAAAGGTTTTCTCACATACCTAAAATGCGTAAGGTCTCTCTCCGCTGTGGATTCTTCTGTGCCTGCTGAGGTTTGAGGATCGCCTGAAGACTTTGCCGCATTCCACACACTCGTAAGGCATTTCGCCACTGTGAATTCTTACATGCTTAGTGAGGGCTGAGGAACTGATAAAGGCTTTCCCACATTCTTGGCACTCGTAAGGCCTCTCTCCACTGTGGATTCGCATGTGTTTGGTGATATTTGAGGAACACCTAAAAGATTTCCCACACTCCTTACATTTGTATGGTTTCTCTCCGCTGTGAATTCTTGTGTGTGTATTGAGGCTTGAGGCCTGCCGGAAGGCTCTCCCACACTCCTTACATTCGAATGGCATCTCTCCACTGTGGATTGTCACATGCTTTGTGAGGACCGAGGAGCAGTGGAAGGCTTTCCCACAGTCCTTACATTCATACGGTTTCTCTCCAGTGTGGGTTCTGATGTGTGTAGTGAGGGCTGAGGTTTGACCGAAGGTCTTCCCACACTCCTTACATTCGTACGGTTTCTCTCCGTTGTGCAGTCTTCTGTGTTTAGTGAGGTATGAGGGTTGTCTGAAGGCTTTCCCACACTCCTTACATTCGTACGGTTTCTCTTCGCTGTGGATTCTTCTGTGTGTAGTGAGGTCTGAGGATTTCCTGAAGGCTTTCCCACAATCCTTACATGGATATGGCATTTCTCCACTGTGGAATCTCACGTGGTACTTGAGGACCGAGGAAAAGCGAAAGGCTTTGCCACAGTCCTTACATTTGTACGGTTTCTCTCCAGTGTGGGTTCTGATGTGCGAAGTGAGGGTTGAGTTTTGACGAAAGGTCTTCCCACACTCCTTACATTCATAGGGCTTCTCTCCACTGTGAGTTCGCATGTGTGAAGTGAGCTGTGAGGAACGGCCAAAGGTTTTCTCACATACCTTACATTCATGAGGTCTCTCTCCACTGTGAATTCTTCTGTGCACGTTGAGGTTTAAGGCTCGACTGAAGACTTTGCCACATTCCACACACTTGTAAGGCATCTCGCCACTATGAGTTCTTACGTGCTTAGTGAGGGCTGAGTAATCAATAAAGATTTTCCCACATTCTTGGCACTCGTAAGGCCTCTCTCCACTGTGGATTCGCATGTGTGTGGTGAGGTTTGAGGAACATCTAAAAGATTTCCCACACTCCTTACATTCGGATGGTTTCTCTCCACTGTGGATTCTTCTGTGTGTAGTGAGGTCTGAGGATTTCCTGAAGGCTTTCCCACATTCCTTACATACAAATGGCATCTCTCTACTGTGGTTTCTCAAATGGTACATGAGGCCACAGGAAGAGCGGAAGGCTTTGCCACAGTCCTTACATTTGTACGGTTTCTCTCCAGTGTGGGTTCTGATGTGTGAAGTGAGCGATGAGGTTTGACTAAAGGTCTTCCCACACTCCTTACATTCATAGGGCTTCTCTCCACTGTGAGTTCGCATGTGTGTAGAGAGGTGTGAGGAACGGCCAAAGGTTTTCTGACATACCTTACATTCATGAGGTCTCTCTCCGCTGTGAATTCTTCTGTGCACATTGAGGTTTGCGGCTCGACTGAAGACTTTGCCACATTCCACACACTTGTAAGGCATCTCGCCCTTGTGAGTTCTTACGTGCTTAGTGAGGGCTGAGTAATTGATAAAGATTTTCCCACATTCTTGGCACTCGTAAGGCCTCTCTCCACTGTGGATTCGCATGTGTGTGGTGAGGTATGAAGAACACCTAAAAGATTTCCCACACTCCTTACATTCGTAGCGCATCTCTCCACTGTGGATTCTCACGTGGTTCGTGAAGGAGGCGGCATCACTGAAGGCTTTCCCACGGTCCTTACATTCATATGGCTTACTTCTATTACGAACCTTTTTACGTAAAATGAGCGATGAATAACGACTGAAGGTCTTGCAACACTCCTTGCAGTCACGCCGATGAGTTCTTAGATGTTTCCAGAAGGTTGGGAAACTGGAGAAATCTTTTCCACACTCATCACACAGATAGCGTCTCTTACCTGGCAGTGTGGGTGCAGGGTGACTGAGGGCTGAGATACAAAGCAAGTCCTTTCCACAGGCCTTACATCTGTGGGGGGTCTTCCCATTAAGAGTTCTCATAAGAGCGGTCAGGTGACAGAGACAACTGCAAGCT
>NW_006409018.1:447082-450192 GCF_000296735.1 Chrysochloris asiatica | reverse complement strand
CAGGATTTTTTTGTAGTGCAGCAAGGTAAGGAATCCGGCGAGAGGTTTTGCCAAACGTGGTGCTTTCACGTAGGGTCCGTACTGTATGAGTTCTGTAAAACACAGGCAAGGTGTGGGAAATAAATTGGCCGTTTCATCATCAATAGACATAGTGAAAAAGCCTGGTGTTTGTCCTGACTTGTCTGATGTTAAAACACCAATCACGATTACTACCATCACGGCCACCATTTTACTAAAACAGGAGGCTCTCTGATATTTGTCTCAAAGTGAAAAATGCTTCAAACACAATCTGCCTCAAACAGCTATCACAATGTTGTGTTGTGGAAATTCTGTACATACGTAACTTTGCATCAAGCTTTATATGAGGCTGGCATATAAAGCTCACCAGCAGCTCCGTGGAAACCCTAAGAAGGGTTGTGATGAGTCAGATTTGACCTGACAGCATAGGGTATTGTTGAATGCCTGTCAGCTGGCTGACTGATAGCAATCCCAGATAGGATTTCTGTGGAGTGGCTGGTGGGTATGAAATGCCAATCCTACATCAAGTGGTTCAATGCTTATCCTACAGCCCTATGCCACGACCTCTTACACACATGAACACACATACTTATGTAGGTATCTGTCTGGGTCAGGGCTTCTAAACCACTTTGTAGCGGTTAGGTATCTGCTGACCCAGGACCCACAGTGCCCTGCCACATTCGATGGCTGTTGCTGTCCAGAGTCCTGCCAGTGATCCAGTCTCCCAATTGGACCACAAAGTGTCAGGAGCCCGAGGCAGCACTCTGGACAGAGATGCAGTCAGCGAGAAGCAGTGCACCGCTGCACGGAGGCTTCCTACTGAGGTCAGAACCACATGGGGAGGAGATCTGATGGCTGGACCACACCGTGGCCTCACTTCATCAACACAGACAACTGCTGAACCCATAGGAGTGAAACCCTGCTGTCCAGAGGAGCATGCATGAGCGCATGCTAACATCATGGCACCTCAGGACTGCCTTTGGAAACACTGCTTTCACCTGTGTGGACAACACTTACCTAGAATGTCTCCCCTGGTTTTGACGCCGGTTTCCACGGCTGTAGGATATCGCCACATCTTCAAACATGGAGCACCAGATATCCTTCTTCATGTATTCTCTGAATAATTTTTCCTCTTCACTGAGGTTGGAAGAAACTGATGCAGTAATCGAAGCCCGGTTCACAAGTTGAAAGGAAAAGAAAAAGAACTGTTAGGAAACAAAATACTTCACTGAACAGGAAAGACTTTAGTCCACGTTTTGCCGTGAAAGCATTTTGGTCAAGATTAGTAAGCAGATTACGGAAACTGATTCCACGAGGACTGGCAGATTGTGGTTACATAAAACTGTGTTAGGGACACTACGTACGAAGCCATTGCACACCACACAGGTACAACCACAAGGAAAGGGTCTCAGGACGACAGGTGTGAGGACTGAACACAACATAAAGGTACAACCACTAGGAAAGGGGCTCAGCGGACCACAGGAATGAGGACTGAACACAACACACAGACGAAAACACAAGGAAATGGTTTCAGGACCAAAGTAGAGAGAACTGAACAAAATACACAGCTAAAACCACAAGAAATGGGTCAGGACCAAAGTATAAGGACTGAACACAACACACAGGTAAAACTACAAGAAAGGGTATCAGAATACAGGACCAAGCAGGATCAGGGGATGGTGCTGGAGCTCTGAACCACATATAAAGGAGTATTTGGAAGGTTGGAAGGCTTAAAATAGGGGAAATTTTGGTAGAAGCAAGAAATCCGTTGCTTCCTCGTTCAAGATGCTCAGCTCCTGCAGGAGCCACCATCGTGGGAGACACCACGCGAAGGATCAGAGCAGCTACGGAGCCCTCACAAAACCGCGGAGATAAAGGTGTGGACAGTCTTTTCTTTTGGTATGTGTTCATTGGTCCCTTGCTGTCTGCACACCTCCATTCTGGTGACTATAGGGGTGCCTGAGCTGGTGGACACCCCAGCCTCACCCTGGGAATGTTCTACTACACGTATGCGCACAGAGCTCCTTGAAATTTAAAGAGATAGTTCCCACTTGAAGCGGCCACAGCCAGCACTGAACTGTTTAGAACTAGAAAAAAGGACTGAACGGGTATTGTGGAGCGGGACAGGCAGACAGAAAAAGAAATAGGCTGAAAAATAAATCCTAAGTTACATCAAAGTGACCAAGAGTAGCATCTTGAAATTTCTCAAGAAGAAGAGTGAAAAGGGAAGCTCATTTCCTCAGCACATCTACCTGGAGGCAATCAGAAAGCATAAAAAAGATCAAAACACAAACTCACCTAAGTATTAAGGCCAGAGATAACCCCTGAATAAGCCCAATAAACAGAAGCAGAGGCCCATATCTGCACATGTCCAGAAACAAGATAAAGTGACTGAGGCAAATGAGCTGGAAATAAGACCTACATTCCATACTGGAAGATGGGCAGGCTTTGGAAATGCCGGTGAAGGAATTCAGAAAAATGATTATAAAATGTATTAAAACACTATACAGTGGAGCTGAGGAAAGTAAGGAAGTCAGGAAAGCGCTACAAGAAGAATCAAACAAGGTCAATAGAGCATTGGAAACAATTCAAAACCTACAGAAAGAGGTCCAAACGATTAGTAACAGAATATCAGAAATGGACAATACATTGAAAGGGCAAAGGAATAGAACTGAAGAGATAGAAGCCAGAACTAGCAAGCTAAGAAGATAAAACTTTCAACACTACTAAGATAGAAAACACAAAATAGGATAAAAAATTCTGAAGAAGGCCTAAGATTCATGTTGGACAACATGAAGAGGAATACCTTGTGTGATAAGATAGTTGAAGAGCTTCTGGAAGAAAATTTTCCTAACATCTTAAAAGTGAAAAGATTAGCATTCAAGAAGGTCAATGAACCCCAGGATGGAAACACCGTAAAAGACAATCACCAAGATATACAATAATCAAGCTCCCCAAAATCAAAGATAAAGACAGGATCTTAAAAGCAGTTAATGAAAGACAAGTGTAACATACAAAGACAAGCAAATCAGATTGAGCTCGGATTTCTCAACAGAAAGCATGCAGTAAGAAGGCAATGGGGAGAGATATAT
>NW_006409018.1:445764-446329 GCF_000296735.1 Chrysochloris asiatica | reverse complement strand
CAAAGCCTTTACAGAGTATAGGATCTTAGATGTAATCCTGAGTCCCATCCAGAACCTTATGAGGTGGGCCATTCCTCATAGAAAGGACAAGCAGATTGGAACAGCTACAGTGACAAAAGATACATCTTCAAAGAAAGAGCAACAGGAAATATCCAGAACAAAAATGTCAGCATGACTGGTTACTACAAGAATAAGTAAGCTGTTTGCCAGGAAGACATCAGGCTAGCAATCAAGTGCCTTCAGGACAAACTCTCCTCTAAGACTGCAACTGGTGAGTGTTATAGGTCAAAGGCACCAATGAAGAAATGGGCTGAGTTCAACCCCAGTCCACTGAATCCCGTTGACCTGGAGATGAGAGAGAGAGAACAGGAAGGTCTGGTTGGTCCAAAGTGTGGTGAGACCTGAGGACCCTTGAACCCATGGACAGGGACTTAGCCACAGAGGGCTAGAGATGAGAATGAAACATCCAGCTGATATGAAGTGAGGCGAGATGCACAAACAAGAACACCCAAACTTGCATATAGTACCCCCTTCTGATCTAGCCTCAATGGCTTGATAATATGAA
>NW_006409018.1:441105-441760 GCF_000296735.1 Chrysochloris asiatica | reverse complement strand
CCACTTACACAGTAACCAGGGGTAACAAAGTCTTCACACATCCATGAAAATATTTCTAAATGGGCTATAGCATTTAACACACTAGGGTTTCTGAAACAACTTGTTAGATGTAATAGGAGTCTTAAGAACAAGCTTTAGAATAATTTGGAATTCAGTTAAAATAGCAGAAGTGACAAACAGGTTCCAAGTGGACTCACCGCTCCCAGGTTCCTAGCTCTGGGGCTGTCAGGAGACTCATTCCTTCAACACAGAGGACCAGGGCCCACGGAGAGGTAATGCCCCAGGATGCCACCACTCAGTACCCACAGCCTGTCAGGTCCTACAAACTCTCTCCCCTGTTCTTTAACCCACAACTCAGTGTCAACGGCGGAGATGTAGCACAGAGAACGCTGCGTCTGAGCCTCCAATGCCAGAGATCCTGGGTCCTTAGCCCCTGGTCAGGAGACTCATTCATTCCACACAGAGTACCAGGGCCCACGGCGAGGTAATGCCCCAGGACACCAGCTCTTACATGAGAGCCACACAAGGAAGACGAAACCAGGCAGCCAAAACTCCGACAACTTCACAGGTACGGAGAAGTGCTCAGCTGTACCTCCTAGAACTCAGTCCCTTGCCCTCCCTCTGCCACCTTCTTCCTTCACTGAACAACCACAGT
>NW_006409018.1:439006-440080 GCF_000296735.1 Chrysochloris asiatica | reverse complement strand
TTTGGTAAAGTGGAAGGTCAGAAAAAAAAGAGACAGACCCCCAGTGAGCTGGATTGACACAGAGGCAGCAGAGATGGGCTCAGATGCAGCGACAACTGTGAGGATGGCGCAGGACGGGGCAGTGCTAACACTGTTGTACACAGGGTTGCTACAAGTTGGAACCAACTTGATGGCACCTAACAACATGTATCTATACACACACACACACACACATGCATACATACATGGATATATACATATGCATACAAGCATATGGAGACACACATATGCATGTTATCTATGTATTCACTCATGTGTCTGTAGACACTTATTTAGATACATGCATAGATAACCACTTTGATAGCTTCATAAGTAGACACTTAAATAAGCCCAGCGGGTCCACCGTATCTGTACATACGCCCCAGCCGAGAACACTACCTTTTAAGTGGGGGTCTGCTCATGGCCGACCTCAACCCAGAACTGACCCTCACGTTCAAACTCACACCGTCCACTGGGGCCCTGCTGGCCACACCCACACCGGCTGTGAGGGGCTCAGCGTCCTCCCGGGCCAAGTCTCCTTGGGGAACTCCAGTCCCCCAAACAGAGCAGCACAGGGAGGTCCAGTGCCGGGTAGAGGAGGGCGGGAGCCGGGTACCACGGGGTTCACGGCGCCCGACTCTGCAACTGTGACTCCCTCCCGGGAACGCGGACCCAAGCCACGTGAACCGGAGACTCACTGACGCGGCGGCTGGTGGCCGGGAAGAGGAGTAAGACACCGGAAAGCACGGAGGAGAAGCGGCCTTGGAGCCGGAACAAGAGCCTGCGGGCCTCCTAAGCGTGGTCCAGGGCCACAGACAGCGAGTCAAAACGTCTCTGTTACCCGGGCTGGAGCGAGAGCAATATGGTTGCCAAACGGGAAAGCACACTTCGGCTTCCGGCTTCTAGGAGGCTGTGCGCACCAGGAGAGGAGGTCCGGGGGAAAACACCTGGGGCTGATTGACGGACTCTGAGTTCCGTGTGCCTCAGCTATCCTATTTCCACTAGAATAGTCTTAGGTTTTCTTCAGTGTGCGCATGAAACGAAACTCAGATTTCA
>NW_006409018.1:436051-436991 GCF_000296735.1 Chrysochloris asiatica | reverse complement strand
GAGATGGAACAAATGGAATGTGCACGCACAGTCTGCAGGAAAGAGCGCCCTAGAGTCTTAGGACAGGCTCCCGGCAGAGGCTCTGTGCAGGAGCATGTGGGATATAAGAGGCACACTCAGGAGAACAAACCATCCACTGTAGCAAACCACATCCCGGAAGCTCTGCAATGACTAGGTGAACTGTGGCTTGCTCATACAACAGCATAGACACACAGAGGCACCTGGGTGAACTAGAGTTACACATACCAACATGCATGAACCCTACCTAAGCTAACAGGTCACTGACGAATACAGTCAGAGAAATAAGCGGATTTTCAGGAAACTGAAAAAAATGCAAAATTGCGCCATCTGGTTTATGGATTCAGACTTGGGTGACTAACGTTTTGATACTGGAGGTAACTTGTTAAACTTCTAAACACAGAAACACTGCCCAGGTAGGAGGAGATAAGGTCAGATTGGTGGGGCAACAAGGAAGGCCCTAAAACTTGACCAGGGTCTCTCTGTGATTAGCAACTCCGGTTAATACTTAAATCTCACAGGAAAAGTCCATGCACACTGTGTTTATGGCCCATTTGACAGCAGAGAGTTTACAACACTTCTAAAAACCCTAAATGGTGTTACGCGTAGTCATATGAAAACCCTGTTGAAAAGACTATCACCTCCCCACGCAAGATATTTAGGTGTTTTGTCAAAAATTAGTTGGCTGTGTGTAGATGCGTTAATTTCTGGATTCTCAACTCTGTTCCATTGATCTATGTATCTTTCATTATACCAGTACCAAGCTGTTTTGACCACTGTAGCCGTGTAGTAAACTTCGAAGTCACGAAGTGACAGGCCTCCAACCTTATTCTTCTTCTTAAGCAGTGCTTTGCTTATCCTGGGTTTCTTTCCTTTCCATATAAAGTTTGTAATTGTTTTTTCCATCTCTTTGAAGAATGTC
>NW_006409018.1:434399-434993 GCF_000296735.1 Chrysochloris asiatica | reverse complement strand
GCTGGGGCATAGAGCATTGTCTGTGTCCATGTTCCCTTTTCCCTATCTGTCCTCTCACAAATTGAAAAGAGGCTAGGAAATTTATCCTCCCATCCAGACACCTACATCAAAGAATTCAAATACCTCATTCAATCTTATTACCTCACCTGACATGACTTCTACATCACTCTCAGTTCTGACAAGTTCTGATGTAGAAACGGAGGTTACAAATCCAGTGCCTTCTGAATTCTGCTGTTTGCTTGATTTGGGATCTTGGATCAGAAAGCTTCTTGGTCTCCACACTGCAAGGATCTCAGTGGCTGAAACAAGTCACATAGATAACTGCACAAATAAGTCCTTACATCTTTCTTTGTGAGTTGAGAGATACGGGGTTAAAATGAACTGAGTTTTGAAGGAGGGGGTCAGTCCTTGTTGGCTGGATAGAGGTGGGGGTCACCTCGTTCTGGGTGGGGAGCAAAACAGAGGCGTTCCAGGGAGCTTCAACACAGGAAGAGCGAGTTTGAGTCTTTCTCAGGAGGGGAGTAGGATGAGAAACAGGAGGCTGATTCCAAACCTCTGGGACAAACAGATGGGAGGTGAATGGAGTGGGAATAC
>NW_006409018.1:429906-431694 GCF_000296735.1 Chrysochloris asiatica | reverse complement strand
GACAGCCTAGGAAATCAATGGGCAGTTCTCCTCTGTCACACGGGGGTGCTGTGAGTGGATGATTTGTAAGAGTATTTAGTGACACAATAGATGACAGCCTAGGAAACCCTGTGGGGCAGTTCTCCTCTGTCACATGGGGGCGCTGTGTGTGGATGATTTGTAAGAGTATATAGTGACACAATAGATGACAGCCTAGGAAACCCTGTGGGGCAGTTCTCCTCTGTCACACTGGGGCGCTGTGAGTGGATGATTTGTAAGAGTTGTTGTTAAGTGCCGTCGAGTCGGTTCCGACCCATAGCGACCCTGAACAGGGTTTCTGAGGCTGTAAATCTTTATGGGAGTAGAAAGCCTCATCTTTCTCCTGGATTTGTAAGAGTATATATGAGTATATAGTGACACAATAGATGACATCCTAGGAAACCGTGTGGGGCAGTTCTCCTCCGTCACACGGGGGCGCTGTGAGTGGATGATCTATAAGAGTATATATGAGTATATAGTGAAACAATAGATGACAGTCTAGGAAACCCTATGGGGCAGTTCTCCATTACACCAGGGGGCGCTGTGATGGATGATCTATAAGATAATATATGAGTATAGTGACACAGTAGATGACAGCCTAGGAAACCCTATGGGGCAGTTCTCTGTCACACGGGGGCACTGTGAGTGGATGATTTGTAAGAGTGTATACGAGTATATAGTGACACAATAGATGACAGCCTAGGAAACCCTATGGGGCAGTTCTCTGTTACACCAGGGGGCGCTGTGAGTGGATGATCTATAAGAGTACATACGAGTATATAGTGACTCAATAGATGACAGCCTAGGAAACCCTGAGGCAGTTCTCTGTTACACCAGGGGGCACTGTGATGGATGATCTATAAGATAATATATGAGTATATAGTGACACAGTAGATGACAGCCTAGGAAACCCTATGGGCAGTTCTCTGTCACACGGGGGCGCTGTGAGTAGATGATTTATAAGAGTGTATAGGAGTATATAGTGACACAATAGATGACAGCCTAGGAAACCCTATGGGGCAGTTCTCTGTTACACCAGGGGGCGCTGTGAGTGAATGATCTATAAGAGTATATATGAGTATATAGTGACACAATAGATGACAGCCTAGGAAACCCTCTGAGGCAGTTCTCTGTTACACCAGGGGGCACTGTGATGGATGATCTATGAGTATATAGTGACACAGTAGATGACAGCCTAGGAAACCCTATGCGCAGTTCTCTGTTACACTAGGGGGCGCTGTGATGGATGATCTATAAAATAACATATGAGTATATAGTGACACAGTAGATGACAGCCTAGGAAACCCTATGCGCAGTTCTCCTCTGTCACACGGGGGCACTGTGAGTGGATGATTTGTAAGAGTGTATAGGAGTATATAATGACACAGTATTTAACAATAACCTAGGAGTGTGCTATTGCTGGCCTCAAAGGTAGGCTCTGTGTTTCTATTTGTAAGAAACTTCCAGTCTGTCTTCTTCAGTGACACTCCCAGGGAATACAATTCATCAACCTTCCAGTTTGGCAAAGATCAGTTTGTTCACTGAAGGAATGTTGGTGTTAGTATGGGGAAACAGTAACGAATTAATGCAATTATTGAGTGATGTTGAGTCGGTTCCAAACCACCTTGTGTGGTCACTGAGGAATAGTTGGTGGGTTTGAACCGTTGACCTTGTCGTTACCAGTTCAGTGTTGTATTCTACACTGCCACAGAGGTCTCTGTAATAGTGGTAGAATCTAAATTAGCAAAACTCCTACCTAAGGTAATCATG
>NW_006409018.1:427219-428751 GCF_000296735.1 Chrysochloris asiatica | reverse complement strand
CAGAGATTTGCTGTTCAAAATTACAGTAGTAAGGATGAAGCCTCCTACTTCTGGGAGTCTTGGTGTGGTGCTCTGGGCTAGCATGCTGGACTGCAAGGTCGGTGAGTCAAGCTTGTCTGCTGCTCCTTAGAAACCCTAGGCAGGGTAGCTATGGGTCAGAACTGACTCCATGGCATTTCACAGCAACGGTCCTACTTTTGAGATAGAGCAGCCTCTCCACTGGGAGTTTTCATATGCGAGTAGAAGTGTGAGGAACACCTGAAGGTGTTCCCACATTCCTTACATTCATAGGTCCTTCTCTCCACTATGAATTCACATAATGTGCAGTGAGGGCTGTGGAAAAAATAAAGACTTTTCTACATTCTTTACACTCATAGGGGTCTCTTCACACTGTGGATTCTTCTATGTCTTGTGAGGCTTGAGGATTGTAAAAAGGCTTTCCCACACTCCTTACATTCATAGGATCTCTCTCCACTATGAATTCGCATATGTGCAGTGAGGCCTGTGGAAGTAATAAAGGCTCTTCCACATTCCTTACATTCATGGGGCTTCTCTCCACTGTGGATTCTTCTATGTGTAATGAGGTTTGAGGCATGCCCGAAGACTTTCCCACACTGCTTACATTCATAGGGTCTCTCTCCACTGTGGATTCGCATATGATAAGTGAGGGCTGTGGAAGTAATAAAGGCTCTACCACATTCCTTACATTCATGGGGCCTTTCTCCACAGTGGATTCTCCTATGTGCAATGAGGTTTGAGGCATGCCGGAAGACTTTCCCACACTCCTTACATTCATAAGGCCTCTCGCCACTGTGAGTTCGTATGTGTTTAGAGAGGTTGTAGGAACGGCTAAACGCTTTCCCACATTCTTGGCACTCGTAAGGCCTCTCTCCACTGTGGATTCGCATGTGTGTGGTGATGTATGAGGAACGCCTAAAAGATTTCCCACACTCCTTACATTTGTATGGTTTCTCTCCACTATGGATTCTTTTGTGTGTAGTGAGGTCTGAGGCTTGCCTGAAGGCTCTCCCACACTCCTTACATTCAAATGGCATCTCTCCACTGTGGATTCTCACATGGTTTGTGAGGACCGAGGAGCAGTGAAAGGCTTTCCCACAGTCCTTACATTCGTACGGTTTCTCTCCAGTGTGGGTTCTGATGTGTTTAGTGAGGGCTGAGGTTTGACTGAAGGTCTTCCCACATTCCTTACATTCATATGGTTTCTCTCCGCTGTGGAGTCTTCTGTGTGTAGTGAGGTCTGAAGCTCGCCTGAAGGCTTTCCCACACTCCTTACATTCAAATGGCATCTCTCCACTGTGGATTCTTGCGTGGTACTTGAGGAACGAGGAGCAGCGGAAGGCTTTGCCACAGTCCTTACATTTGTACGGTTTCTCTCCAGTGTGGGTTCTGATGTGTGAAGTGAGGGCTGAGGTTTGACTAAAGGTCTTCCCACACTCCTTACATTCATAGGGCTTCTCTCCACTGTGAGTTCGCATGTGTGTAATGAGGTGTGAGGAACGGCCAAAAGTTTT
>NW_006409018.1:424066-424644 GCF_000296735.1 Chrysochloris asiatica | reverse complement strand
AAAGGAGTATTTGGAAGGTTGGAAGGCTTACAACAGGGGAAATTGTGGCAGAAGCAAGAAATCCGTTGCTTTCTCATTCAAGACACTCAGCTGCTGCAGGAGCCACCACCTTGGGAGACACCAAGCGAAGGATCAGAGCAGCTATGGAGGCCTCATAAAAACGCGGAGATACAGGTGTGGATATTCTTTTCTTTTGGTAACTGTTCATTGGTCACTTGCTGTCTGCACACCTCCATTCTGGTGTCTGTAGGGGTGCCTGAGCTGGTGGACACCCCAGCCTTACCCTGGTAGGGTTCTACTACACGCATGCGCACAGAGCGCCTTGAAATTTAAAGAGACAGTTCCCACTTAAAGCGGCCACAGCCAGCCCTGGACTGTTTACAACTAGAAAAAAGGCCTGAACAGGGATTGTGGAGCGGGACAGGCAGACAAAAAAAGAAACTGGCTGAAAATTAAATCCTAAGTTACATCAAAATGACCCACAGTAGCATCTTGAAATTTCTCAAGAAGAAGAGTGAAAAGGGAAGCTCATTTCCTCAGCACATCTACCTGGAGGCAATCAGAAAGCATAAAAAAGA
>NW_006409018.1:417377-418286 GCF_000296735.1 Chrysochloris asiatica | reverse complement strand
ATGCAGGACCTTAAAAATAAGAAAAAAGTCTCAGGACCACAGGTGTGAGGACTGAACACAACACATTGTAAAACTACAAGAAAAGGGTCTCAGGACCACAAGAGTCAAGACTGAGCTTATATATAACACAAAGGTATACCTACAAGGAAAGGGTCTCTGGGACCACAGGTGTGAGGACTGAACACAACACACAGGTCCAACTACAAAAAAAAGGGTTTCAGGACCACAGGAGTGAGGACTGAACACCACATACAGGTAAGATCATAAATAAAGGGGCTCAGGACCACAGGAGTGAGGACTGGACACAAAACACAGGTACAACCACAAGGAAAGGGTCTCAAGACCACAGGAGTGAGGATTGCCATAATTAACAATGCAGGTCTATTATCTGTGATGGTGTGTTCTTCCTCTGACTGATTTCAATGCAGGGTTGGTCTTGCTGCCCTGGTGCATCTTGGGACACAGTGGTCCTGGATGAATAATGTGTCCACTGCCTCTGATCTTTCCCTTTATTCTCCGGAGAGCAGACTGCCAGTGAAGCAGTGAAGCAGTCCCATCAAACGCTTAATGAAAACAGGAAATTAAACTCTCTGTAAGGTCCCAAACCATGAGTCCATCCCTGCTCAAAAGCTGCCCATGAAGCCAATGCTGAGAGACTTCACTCTCACAGAATCTCAGAGGCTCTAACCCCCAGAGAATTTAAGGCTCACTTTCCAACAGAGACTTTTATGGTTACTAGGGTCGTGCCCCCTCTATAACTAACTATGCATTTCCACTCCTTAGCCTAAATAAATACTACTGAAAGCTGATGACTAAAATATGAACTATTATGTAAATTTGCTTCCAAAGCACAATTTTAAAAGTCAAAAAAAGATGCCACTCTTACCGACTGAGGTCAGGTTTCTCAAG
>NW_006409018.1:409763-415841 GCF_000296735.1 Chrysochloris asiatica | reverse complement strand
GAGGCTCTGTGCAGGAGCATGTGGGATATAAGAGGCACACTCAGGAGAACAAAACATCCACTGTAGCAAACCACATCCCGGAAGCTCTACAATGAGTCGGTGGATTGTGGCTCGCTCATACACCAGCACAGACACACAGAGGCACGCAGGCTACAGAGAAATACTATTAACTAATGGTACATGGAGGGGATTCTAATCATTGTAATGAAACAAGGTATATGATTCGTTGAATGTAAAACTGATGATATGCCCTGTAAACTTTCACTCAATCCACAATAAAAACCTTAAATAATAAATAAAAAATAAGATAGTAATGAGAAAGCCAGAAGACGAACACTAACACTTCAGAAATAGACACTAAAAAGGCAAGGAAATCGAATTGTTATCAGTGGGCAGTCAAATTACTGAGCTTGAAAAAAAATCTCTTGATAGTCATCTACATGAGGCACAACCAGAAAAAAGACAGATTTATGTGATACATCTCAAGAGGAATAACTTATGTGTGATAGAAATTCCAGAAAAGAGACAACTCCACAAAGACCAT
Organism: Chrysochloris asiatica; assembly: GCF_000296735.1. Lineage (NCBI taxonomy): Eukaryota > Metazoa > Chordata > Mammalia > Afrosoricida > Chrysochloridae > Chrysochloris > Chrysochloris asiatica. The sequence continues at coordinate 415,297 of NW_006409018.1, read as the reverse complement.
TGTCCAAGACCTAGAAAACTTCCCTAACATCATGAAACGTGAGAAGACAGTCATTCAAGAAGTTGTATGTATTCCACCCCAATAGAAAACACCAAAATATCATCAGATTTTTCAAAAACCAAACACAAGAAAAGAATCCTGAGAGTAGATTAGATGACACGAAAAGTTGCCTACAAAGGAGAACAATTAATCAGCAGAAGCTAGGAGAACAGGACACAGGGGAATTGCACCTGTATAAATGTCTGAAAGAAGCAAATTCCCAACCAGGAATCACATATCCAGCAAAACTGTCCATTAAATATGAGAGCAAAATGAGGACATTCTCCAACAGAAATTAAATGGCTCTGTAAAACCAAGACCAACGTTACAAAAATACTAAAGGGAGTTCTCTGGACAGACAACCAACAACAGCAACAACTGGAGACTAAAATATATGACAAGATGACGTGGAAACAACCCAGATATAGAAGCATACACAGTAAAAGGCCTACCTATGAGACTGAAAACAGAAAACCAGAGATATAGTTGCAACAACTAGAAAAAGAGACATAAATAGGACAGAATAATGTAGTTACAAAACTGCCAAATGAAAAGGAAATCAGATACACTTCAAACTAAGTAAATAAAAATAAATCTAATTATAACCCTAAACACTAGACCAAGCCTTAACTCCAAGCTCTAGTAACCAGGGGTAACAAAGTTTTCACACATCCATGAAAATGTTTCTAAATTGGCTATACCATTTAACACACTAGGGTTTCTGGAACAGCTTGTTAGATTTACGTAAGGGAGTCTTAAGAACCTCTTCAAGATCTGAGTAAGCTTTAGAATAATTTTGAATTTGGTTAAAACAGCAGAAGTGATAAACAGGTTCCAGGTGGACTCACCATTCCCAGGTTCCAAGACCTGGGGCTGTCAGGAGACTCATTCATTCAACACAGAGAACCTGGGCCTACGGTGAGGTAATGCCCCAGGATGCCACCACTCAGGACCCACAGCCTGTCAGGTCCTACAAACTCTCTCCCCTGTTCTTTAACCCACAACACAGTGTCAATGGCGGAGATGTAGCACAGAGAAAGCTGGGTCTCAGCCTCCACTGCCAGAGCTCCTGGGTCCTTAGCCCCTGGTCAGGAGACTCATTCATTCTGCACAGAGCACCAGGGCCCACGGCGAGGTAATGCCCCAGGACGCCACCTCTTACATGAGAGCCACACAAGGAAGAGGAAGCCAGGCAGCCAAACCTCAGACAGCTTCACAGGTACGGAGGAAGTGCTCAGCTGTACCTCCTAGAACTCAGTCCCTTGGCCTCCTTCTGCCACCTTCTTCCTTCACTGAACAACCACAGTTCTGTTCACATGGCAGGTTCTCCACAATTCATATCTAGCCCCACCCACTTGTGGTCAGAATAACCCAGTTCTCTGTGGTGGTGGTGGTTATGTGCCATGGAGTCATCTCTGACTCACAAAGACCCTGAATACGGTTTCCCAGATAGTGAATCTTTACAGGAGCAGAAAGCCTCATCTTTCTACCGCGGAACAGCTGGAGTTTCAAACTGCTGTTCTTGAGGTTCGCAACCCAACGCACAACCACTACACTATCAGTTGTTTTTGTTAAGTGCTGTCGAGTCAATTCCGACCCATTAGGACTCACCATTTTCTGGAAGTCTAAGGGAAGGCCGTGTCTAAGCAAGAGTCACTTCAGGGAGGTGGAAGGAAGTGGAAAAATGTTTGTTTGGTCCATACACCAGTCAACCCAGTTGAAATCCTTCCTTGTATTTTTGGATGTGTGAGACAGTCACATCAGGTCCTCAGCTACTTGGATGAATTCAGTCCACAACACACTTTAGACCTGCCATGGAAGGGGGTGGTTTCTTATGCCGGGTTCTCTATGGAAGCAAAAAAAGTGAAACATATATGTGTATTAAATATTAAACACAAAGACAAATTATATACGTATACATGTATGTATGTATGCTGAAAGAAGTTCTGGTAGCGTAGTGGTTATGAATGGGGCTGCTAATCTCAGGGTCAGCAGTTGGAAACGACCAGCTGTTCTGTGAGCGAAAGATGAGGTACATGCATACATACATACACATACAAGCATATGGAGACACACATATATGCATGTTATCTATGTATTCACTCGTGTCTGTATACACTTATATAGATACATGCATAGATAAACACTTTGATAGTTTCATAAGTAGACACTTATATAGACACCTGCATAGATAGACACACACATGCATGTAGCCATATACACACACACACACACCCAGGACAGGGCTGGTCCAGCTAGGGGGCAGTGCCAAGACAGGGTGGAGGCAGACAGGCAGGGCGGCCCGCACGAAGCCGGTGTGTGGCCTGCGGGCTCCTGGCTCCGAGGCCAAGGTCGGGTCACAGGACCGGTGGACGCATGCGCACACCCAGCAGAGAAAGCCCAGCGGGTCCACAGTTCCTGTGCAGGCGCCCCAGCCGAGAACACTACCTTTTAAGTGGGGGGTCTGCTCGTGGCCGATCTCAGCCCAGAACTGACTCTCATGTCAAACTCACACCGTCCACTGGGGCCCTGCGCGCCACACCCGCACCAGCTGTGACAGGCTCAGCGTCTTCCCGGGCCAAGTCTCCGTGGGACACTCCAGTCCCCCAAACAGCGCAGCACAGGACAGTGCGGGGTAGAGGAGGGCGGGAGCGGGGTGCCCCGGGGTTCACAGCGCCCTGACTCCCTCCCGGGAACGCGGACGCAAGCCACGTGACCCTAGCGGTACACGTGAACCGGAGACTCACTGACTTGGCGACGGCGGCTCCCCCGGGGGAGGAGTAAGACCGGAAAGCACGCGGGAAAAGCGGCCTCGGAGCCGCAACAAGAGCCTGCGCGCCTTCTAAGGGTGGTTCAGGGCCGCAGCCGGGGAGCGAGAGCAACACGGTTGGAAAACGGGAACGACACTTCCGCTTCCGGCTTCTAGGAGGCTGTGTGCACCGGGAGAGGAGGTCCGGGGGAGAACACCTGGGGATGATTGACAGACTCTTCGTTCCGTGTGCCTCAGCTACCCTATTTCCACTAGAATAGTCTTAGGTTTTCTTCAGTGTGCGCATGAAACGAAACTCAGATTTCAGTAATTAAAGACAACTTTGGGTTGCACAGGCCAATGGAATAAAAATCAGCATATTCTTTGTTGTTGTTTCCCCCAAAAAGTTTTTATTAAAATTTTCTTTCAAAAATTTTATTAAGACTTGAGTGATAGTTTACATGGGAGAACATCGGTTTTACACTGATTCTAAGATATTTCGTTTTATTGCAATGATTACAATTCCCTCCGTGCCTCATCATTCAGCAGTATTTGCTTCTATCCCTCTAATTTTTTGGGTTTCATTGTGATGCACACTAAGAGTATTCAGTGTGGGATTCTACTTTCTCACACACACTCTGAAACTAAACTCCCTCTTGCAAAGTTGTAAGCCAGCTGTTTCCTGCCTTTATAGCCTCCACCCCACCCACATTTTAGGTAGCCAATGGGTAAATTGCCTGACCCTATAAACCATGTGTGCAGAGGAGATAGGATTGATCCTAGATGTGAAGAGTCCTTCCCTATCAGTTGGTATTTTGAGCTACTACATCTATAAGTATAGATCAAGTTCAAATTTACACTTGAGTCCTTTATAAAAACATATGGTGAGCTTGAACTGAGGACCTTCTGGTTTAAACCGACTTTGCAGTGCAGAGTATTAACCCACAGCGTGACTGGTGAGCTTGAACGACCGACCTTGTGGTTCAAACTGACTTTGCAGTGCAGAGCATTAACCTACAGCGCCACACCACAAATGAAAAAGTTACTGAAAAACACTTTTTGTGTGAGAAATGAGAGGGATGTTATGTAGAGACATGTAGTTATGAGAACTGAATAGAAAGATATTGGAGACAATACACACAGAACATTGAAACAGGAAGTGGGTCTCCATGATAACATTCAAACAGAAGTGGATCTCCCCAGGCACAGGTGTGAGTGGTGGTGGTGGTGTGCCCTGGAGTCGATTCCGACTCATAGCAACCCTGTATAGGGTTTCCGAGGCTGTCAATCTTTACGGGAGCAGAAAGCCTCAATTTTCTCCCGCAGAACAGCTGGTAGTTTTGAACTGCTGACCTTGAGGTTAGCAGCCTGATTCATAACCACTAAACTACCAGAGTCAGAACAGCCCAGGTGTTTGTGAATCACTTCCCTGAGACTCCTTCTAGCTGACTGATTCCAATGGAATGCCCTTCAAGCAGGGCTAGTCCTTCCTTCAAAACTTCCCTGCTAGCCTGGTGCCTCCAGACACACTGACCCACCTGAGTCCCATCCCATGGTCCTCAGACCTTTCCTGTGCTGTTCTAGGTGAACAGGTGGGTGGAGCTGCCATGTCAGCTGGTAGTTTCGAACTGCTGACCGTGTGGTTCGCAGCCGATTCATAACCACTACACTTCCTACAAGATCCCCAAACACAATTTCTAAGCTCTCTAAAGTGACTTCTGAGGCTGACAATCAGTATTATGATGCTTAAAGAGCCTCCGGGCTTTTCAATCAAGAGAGACATGAAAGATCAATGGAATACATTGAGCTTTACAATCTTAGGTTCATGGGGAGACCAAGACATGTGAGCGCACAGACCAGGAGAACACGTATATTTTGTTTAATATTTTATACCCACTTTTAGAACCAAATATTCAAAGTCAATGAGTAAAACACTTTTCTTGACTATAAATATATATTATGCCATTCTTACTAACCATGGCCTTCAGTATGTCTTACATCTCAATGTAAAGAAAACAAAAATCCTCACCACTGGACCAATAAATGACATCATGAAAAATGGAAAAAAAGGCTGAAGTGGTCAAGGACGTCATTCTTCTTGGATCAACCATCAACACTCATGGAAGCAGTCAAGAAATCAAACGATATATTACATTAGGCAAATCTGCTTCACAAGACCTTTTTAAAGTGTTGAAGAGCAAAGATGTCAGCTTGAGGAGTAAGGTGCGCCTGACTCAGACCATGGTATTTTCAATAACCTCATATGCATGCGAAAGCTCTACAGTGAATAAGGAAGATCACAGAAGAATGGATGCTTTTGAGTTATGGTGTTGGAGGAGAATATTGAAAGTGCCATGGGCTGCCAACAGAACCAACAGATCTGTGTTGGAAGAAGTGCAGCCAGAGTGCTGCTTGGAGGCCAGGATGGCCAGACTTCGTCTCTCATACTTCGGACATATTGTCAGGAGGGACCAGTCCTTGGAGAAGGATATCATGTCTGATAAGGTGGAGGGTCGGTGAAAAGTAGGAAAACCTCCAATGAGATGGATTGGCAGAGTAGCAGCATCAATGGGCTCAGGTGTAACAACAATTGTGAGGTTGGCCCAGGACCGGGCAGTGTTTTGTTCTGTTGTGCATAGGGTCGTTATGAGTTGGCACTGACACGATGGCACCTAAAAACAACTACAAAAGAGTTTTTGAGGAGTGGCTGGTGAATTTAAAGCACAGACATTGCAGTTCAAATTGA
>NW_006409018.1:408427-409663 GCF_000296735.1 Chrysochloris asiatica | reverse complement strand
CTGGCTAAAAACCACAGCCACATCCTCAGTGACCACTGAGTCCTAGAACATCACACATATTCTAATCAACAAGGTTCAATGTACACCGTGCTGCACACCTCAGCTCATGTTAACCCATGCACTGTCCCCTTGCTCTGTTCCAAACACTGCCTCTTGACCTCCTCTGCCACCTTTTCCCTTCACTGAGGGCCCATGCTTCTAGAACACGCAGCTGGTCGCCCCACAGTGCATGCACAGCCTCACCCACTTGTGGTGGGAATAACCCTGGACTCACCATTTCCTGGCTGCAGCTTCCAGTAACTGTAGAGAAGGTGGTCTCTGATAGAATATCTTATCCACGCGCATAATAAAATGGTTGCTTGCAACGCTTTCGCTCATCCTAACGGAACCTCTCTTCCAACCTCCTGGAACTTCCTCTCTCCCTAACCGCACGTCATCCCTAGCCAACCTATCACCTACCTCGACTACTCTCAACCCCGCCCTCTTTAACCAGTATAAAAATCCTTCCCAAGTAACATGCGCTCTCTTTCCTCCTGACCCTCAATAAAGCCTTACACGTGGGTGTTTGTATTCCAGCTCATTACATCTCACATTTATGGTGCCGAAACCCGGGAGGGACTTTGCCAGGACCCGTGACGTTTCTCAGCTCTCGAGTTGATCCACTTCCTGGCTGTCCCACTTGAACCTGCCAACCAAACATCCACCCAGGGGCCCTCATCCATTTCCGTTGCTGACTTTTACAGCCACACACAGGTCAACAATCTCAGCGTGAGTGGGCAAGCCTCTCTCTCTCTCTCAGGTTGTCTGTGCTGTCAAGTCTAAGTCTTAATGTTAGGCCAGACGGACTCTTCTTGGCATGTGGCCCAGGATTGCTGCTCTCAGGGGATGTCCCCTTAGCTCAATTCCTCTCTCTTCTCTCAGGGCAAGGAAACCTCAAGACAAGTGGTCGGGTCCCATCAGTGCAAATCCCCTTCCAAGAATAAGACTCAATGGGAATACACGCTGTGATTGGTGACCACGTGATAAGGGGAAGTGAGGGAAACACAGCAATGAAGTGGTGAGCTAAGCCCTACAACGTTCAATAGACTTCTGTGAACCTGGGTGAAGACCTGGTTGGCCAGCAGTCTGGCAAGACCTGGGGACTCTTGGGCCCAGAGACAGTGACATAGCCACAGAGGACTAGAGCAGAAAGTGAAGTGTCCAGCTGATAAGAAGAGAGGGCATATGCATAAGAAC
>NW_006409018.1:400770-408327 GCF_000296735.1 Chrysochloris asiatica | reverse complement strand
GTCCAGCTGATAAGAAGAGAGGGCATATGCATAAGAACACCCACACTTGCAGATAATACCCACTTATCCTAGCGTGAGTGACTGGATGATCTGAGCTCAACCAGAAGTAAAAACAAGAGGGAAAAAAAAAAGTATTCTCATACAATTTGATGAACTTGACCTACACCTATGGAAGCAGTAGCTAATGACACAGAAATATATCCATTGAGTCTGAGCTTGACGGTGACATGTGAATTGCTGCTGGCTCGGTTCCGACACACAGCGACCCTGTACAGGGTTTCTGATAAAGTAAAATACTTACTGATGAAGGTCAGACACCATGGCCTTCAGTATGTATTACATCTCAATGTAAAGAAAACAAAAATCCTCACCACTGGACCAATAAATGACATCATGAAAAATGGAAAAAAAGGCTGAAGTTGTCAAGGACATCATTCTTCTTGGATCAACCATCAACACTCATGGAAGCAGTCAAGAAATCAAACGATATATTGCATTAGGCAAATCTGCTTCACAAGACCTTTTTAAAGTGTTGAAGAGCAAAGATGTCGGCTTGAGGAGTAAGGTGTACCTGACTCAGATCATGGTATTTTCAATAACCTCATATGCATGCGAAAGCTGGACAGTGAATAAGGAAGACCACAGAAGAATGGATGCTTTTGAGTTATGGTGTTGGAGGACAATATTGAAAGTGCCATGGGCTGCCAACAGAACCAACAGATCTGTGTTGGAAGAAGCGCAGCCAGAGTGCTCCTTGGAGGCCAGGATGGCCAGACTTCGTCTCTCATACTTCGGACATATTGTCAGGAGGGACCAGTCCTTGGAAAAGGATATCATGTCTGATAAGGTGGAGGGTAGGTGAAAAGTAGGAAAACCTCCAATGAGATGGATTGGCAGAGTGGCAGCATCAATGGGCTCAGGTGTAACAACAATTGTGAGGTTGGCCCAGGACCGGGCAGTGTTTTGTTCTGTTGTGCATAGGGTTGTTATGAGTTGGTACTGACACGATGGCACCTAAAAACAACTACGAAAGAGTTTTTGAGGAGTGGCTGGTGAATTTAAAGCACAGACATTGCAGTTCAAATTGACCTTGCAGTCCAGTGCATTATCTCATAAGCAGGTATAATTGTTGTTGTTGTTGTTTTGTGCCGTGGAGTCGGTTCCGACCCATAGCGACCCTGTGCAGGGTTTCCGAGGCTGTAAATCTTTACGGGAGCAGAACGCCTTATCTTTCTCCCGCGGAACAACTGGTAGTTTCGAACTGCTGACCTTGCGGCTCGCAGCCCGATTCGTAACCACTACGCTACCAGAGCTCCTTAAGCAGGTATAATTCGGAGAGCTAAATAGAAAGATAAGGAGCTCTGGTAGCGTAGTGGTTACAAATCAGGTTGCGAACCTCAGTGTCATCAGTTCGAAACTACCAGCTGCTCCGCGGGAGAAAGATGAGGCCTTCTGCTGCCGTAAAGATTTACAGCCTCAGAAACCCTGTACAGGGTCACTATGAGTCGGAACCGACTCCGTGTCACAGTAGAAAGATGCTAGACATAATACATAAGTAACATTAAATGAGGAAAAGAGTCTCTATGAACATGGGTGTGAGAAGATTGCTCAATTCAGAAAGACAAGATTAGGTATGTGTGAAGGTGTGTCCTCAACCCAGGAGAATTTTTTCAAGCTGACAGGTTCAAATGTAATTCCCTGGATAGAGGGCCGGCCTTCAAATGTTTGGTTTCCTGGTGATTCCTCACGCAGCGGGCCTGGGTGAGTACTATAGTTAGACTGTTCCTTTGTTCCTCTGGGGAGAAGAGTGGGTAGAGTTGGCATGGTGTTCATGGAGAGGTGAATATGAAGGAAGACAGGGACGGCAGATGAATATTCTTAGACAACTGAGATAATGCTTTGCTCTTTAAGATCTCTGAAGTTGGACAAGTTTGTATTTACCGCAAAAGAGTCCGATTATGCACAAGGCGTCCTGGTGTGACATTGTGGGTAAATGTGTTGGACTGCAAGGTCGGTTTGAACCACAAGATCTGCTGTTGAAGCCTACCAGCCGCGCCTCAGAAGCCCTATACAGGGTTGCTCTGAGTTGGAACCGACTTGATGGCACTTAACAACAAATAATATACAAGGTTCTAAATGACAAATCCCTCGGTGACCCAGAGTAACCCTTGAAGCCAGTACTTCCAATTGCAACACTTAATGAACTTTAAGGTTTTTGATCACAAAAGAAATGGAAGTTCACTTTAATATACAACTTTATGGGGAAGCCAGAACACGTGAATCTCGTATCTCAAAAAACCTGGTCTTTTTCATTTAACACTGTGTTCCCATTCCTCGTCTCAAATACTGGAGCCAAGTTGATGAATAAAATATAGCGTAGTGGTTACGAGTCGGGCTGCTAACCTCAAGATCAGCAGTTTGAAACTAGCAGCTGTTCCATGGGAGAAAGATGAGGCTTTCTGCTCCTGTGTAGATTTACAGCCTTGGAAATCCTAGGCAGGGTCGCTATGAGTTGGGACCGACTCCATGGCACATCACCACCACCATCAGCACCACAGGAAAAAAAACAACAACACATTATTCTTATCTACTGAGGTCAGGTTTCTCAAGGCTTCCATCTTCATGTCTCTGTAGAGTTTCTTCTAAGCAGGCTCCAACAGACCCCCACTTCTCCTGGGTGAAGACCACCACCACATCTTCAACGACCACCGAGTCCTAGAACACCCCACACATTCTGGGTCAGCAAACACCCTGAACCATAATGCGCGTAAGCAGGAAAAGAGAGTAAGAAAGTCCTGGGGAACTGTGAGTTTGTGGGCATTTGGCACAAAGTTCTGGGTTCCACCGAGGTCTACTCTAGGGAAGAGCCATAGGCCACATCCCGTCAATAACTACGTTCAGTTCCTCAGTGACAGCACTTGTTCTCAAAGACCAACAAAACATCGAAGCGTCGCTCCACAGTTTGACTGTGACCAGCTTCAGCCTTGTTTCTCTTTCTTCATGGTCTAGAATAGTTAGAAACAGCAGAAGTTAGAGAAATGCTCTCATTCAAACCATCACTTCAATGCGAACAACGGCACGTCCCTCCACAGACCCACCGAACTCTCAATACAACAGAAAGTGCAGGGGAGAGGTTCAGACGATGACACCAGGCAGAAAGGTGGAGTTTTCTCTCACTCCTCAAAGTGTGTAAGGACTAGGAACCTACACAAACTGGCTGCCCAGGGACCTAAACTGATGGTATTTTCCACTCTAGGAGACCTGCCAGTGTGTTGTAGTGTGGCGGCTTGTGTGTTCCTGTGACGCTGGCAGCTAGACCACCGTTATTTTAAATTTCACCAGGGTCACTGCCAGTGGAGCTTTCAGACTCCGAGGAAGGAAAAGCAGACTGACGGCTTTTGAAAGGCTAACCAATGAAAATCTCACGATCAGCAGCCGACATGATCAGATACAGTGTCAGGAGAGAAACACAGTATGAACATCACAAAAGCGGAACATTGTTAGACACCGTGCCAGGGGGTGAACCCCTCAGGTTGGAAGGGACTCAAAATACAAGAGGCGAAGAGCTGCCTCCTCAAAGCAGAGTTGACCGTGAGGGTGTGAATGAAACAAAGCTTTCACTGGGCTGTTTCAGGCAAACAAAGACAGAGTTACCAGGACAACAATAACATGAGTGAGAGATGCACACCTTAGGGTAATCAAGCAGTGGAAATCAAAAAGGGCAGCAGTGACCCGAGGACAAATTCCAAAGGTTAGGAGAGGAGGGGGAATGGAATCAGGGAAAGCAGGGAATGAGCAGGGTCTGTGGTGTTACGTTGAGGGGATTGTAATTGCTGAGATGAAACTAAACGTGTATGGATTGCTGAATGGAAAACTTCACCTCGTTCACAGAGTAAAAAGAAAGAATAAGAAAAATTATTATCATAAACTTGGAGACAATGTTTCTATTGAAAGGACAGAGAGAAAATTATGAATGATAATGAACTCATCCACTCACAGGAGGGACGATGTCAGGAGCACAGATCCAAGCTCCGTGCCGTGGATGTTCATGTTACAGATCAGTTGTAGATCTCTCAAAAATATTTCTGCATTTCTACGAAAAGAAATTCTCTCAAATTTAGAAATGGGAAGAAACACATACAATCTGAAAACGGGAATATAAAAAGCATACACCCCGATGCACCTGCACACTGAAATATCCCTAGGAAAAGCAGAGAGAAATCAATGGTACCCATTGTTGTTGTTGTCATTGTTGAGTGCCGTTGAGTCAGTTCCGACCCATAGCTACCCTGTCTAGAGTTTCTGAGGAGCAGCTAGTGAGCTTGAACCACCGATCTTGCAGTTCAAACAATTTTACAGTCTGATGCATTAGCCCACAGTGCCACACCAGGACTCCCATTACTCTATGCCTAATCAACGGTTATCTTAAAGTCTGAGTCAACATTATCCTAAAGGTTGTAGCTTTGTTGTTAAAGTGACGTCAAGTCGACTTTGACTCACAGCGACCCTGCATAGGGTTTCTGTAGAGGCGCAGATCTTGCAGTCCAGAACATTAGCCCTCAGTGCCACACCAGGAAACATTGTTGTTGTTAAGTGATGTTGGGTTGGTTCTGACTCATAACGACCCTGTAGAGGGCTTCTGAGTCATGGTATATGTCAAAAGAACAACAAGGAAAGAAAAGTTCTATCTATCTATCTATCTATCTATCTATCTATCTATCTATCTATCTATCTATCTATTATCTATCACATCTATCTGTCCATCTATCTATCACACCTATCTATCTATCCATCCATCCATCCATCTATCCAACTATTTATCTATCTATCCATTTATCATCTATGTATCATCTATCCATCCATCCATCCATCCACCTATCTATCAATCACATCTCTCTATCTAAATAAAAATGCTAAATAGGGCATGAGAGGAGTCCCACCCCACCGTATTTTACAGGGATAATTATGGGACCAAATGTATTCAGACTACAAAACAAATTATAGGGAAATAAGGTTTAGTTTAAATATCCACAAGTGTCAAACACTTGAAGGAGTCTTGGTGGCGTTGTAGAATAAGCAGTTCCAACCGAGCATGTGAGGCTTTCTGCTAACCCTTGGAAACCCGACACAGGGTCGCTGTGAGTTGGCCTGAACTCCATGGCAATGGGTTTAGTATCAAGAATCTAAATGCTAATTTTTAAAAGGAAACATGTGGGTCCCTATGAAGAGATGGAGGCAGAGATGGGGACGTGGAGAGAGGGAGCCGCCGAGGACTCTACACTAATGGGAAGAGAGGGACTGAGAGCTGGTGGCCAGGAGGCAGGCTTGAAGAATGTGCCCTTTAGTGGTTTAAATTATTCTATATTTCTGCATATTTTTGTGTACATCCGAAAAAACAAAACAAAAACACAGAATAGAAGCAAGTTCCAATTCTCAATAACCTTATGTGTGCCAAGTAAAACTGCGCTAAGTAGGGTTTTCATGGCTGTTACCTTTTGCCACTTACATAACCATCACCTTTGGAAATATTTCATGAGGTCTTGCTTCATTGGTGTCTATGGGTGGGTTTGAACCATGTACTGACAGCTAGTAGTCCAGTGCCTAACCATTTGGATTACCCAAGGACTCATATATATATGTTCCTATTGTGGGTGCTGTTGCATCAATTCTGACTCACAGCCAACTTACGCACAACAGAATGAAACACCGCCCAGCCCTGCGCCAATCTCACAATTGTTGCTACTGCCACTGTGCCAATCCATCTCGTTGTGAGTATTCTGACCCTCCACTTAACCAAGCACAATGTCCTTCTCCAGGAACTGGTCCCTCATGATAATATGTCCCAAGTATGATTTAGAACCCAGTAGACAGCACTTAAAGGAGCTCTGGTAGCGTAGTGGTTACGAGTTGGGCTGCTAACCTCAAGGTCGGCAGTTTGAAACTACCAGTTGTTCCGTGGGAGAAAGATGAGGCTTTCTGCTCCCGTAAAGATGTACAGCCTCAGAAACCCTGTGCAGGGTCACTATGATTCGGAACTGACTCCACGGTACTTAACAACAACAACAACAACAAGACAGCACTTAAAAACAACAACCTCATATATATAAAGTTTAGCAATGCCACTCTTCTTACTATGTTGTTGAAAAACAATACTTTCCATGAAAATATGTTGGCATGTAATAGGTTTATTACGTTTATCTTTAAAGGGACTTATAAATTGGTATTAAGAAGCTCTGCTAGCGTAGTGGTTACGAATCGGGCTGCTAACCTCAAGGTCGGCAGTTCAAAACTACCAGTTGTTCCATGGGAGAAAGATGAGGCTTTCTGCTCCCGTAAAGATGTACAGCCTCAGAAACCCTGTCCAGGGTCGCTATGAGTTGGAACCGACTCGACGGCACATAACCTCCACCACCATAAATAGGTATCACTGTTTTATTTCTGTTTTAATTTTGAGCATAGTAAATATCGATATGTCTTGGTACACTACTGTAGAATAAGCATTACATTGCTAACCACAAACTCAGCAGTTCAAACCCACAGGCTACTTCTTGGAAACCCTGTACAGCGTTTGCAATGAGTCAGAATTGACCTGATTGCATTTAACAACAACAATATCAACAAATATGGATATAACCCACACACACATACACACACACACACACAAATTTGTGATGTGTGTGTCAGGATAATGGTAGTAATAAATGAGACTTTTGTGCTCCATTGTTGGTGTTGTTAAGTGCCGTTGAGTCGGTTCTAACCCATAGTGACCCTGTATAAGGTTTCTGAGGAGCGGATGGTGGTTTTGAACTGCTGACCTTGTGGTTAGCAGTCCAGTGCTTATCTTACACCATCACACCAGGACTCTAATTTCACTGTTGTTAAGTTCCATCACGTTGGTTCTAACTCTTAGTGACCCTGTATAGGGTTTCCAAGGAGTGGCTAGTGAGTTTGAACCACTGACCTTGTGGTTAGCAGTTCAGTACTTATTCTACAGCACCACATGGGATTCCATATTTATAGGAATCCATATCTATTTATCCATCTATTTATTTATCTCTCTCTCTCTATCTCTCTGTCTGTCTATCCATTCATCCATCCATCCATCTATCTCTCTATATCTAAAGACTCCTGGTTGTGTGCCATTGGGCTGCTAGTTGCCAGGTCAGCAGTTCGAATCTCCCAGCTGTTCTGGAGGAGGCTTTCTGCTCCTGTAAAGATTGACAGGTTCAGAATCGACTCGACAGCTCACCACCACCGTTTGTCTGTCTCTTTGAATGTTTACTCGTAAATACTTACTGTTCTTAAGTACTGTCGAGTGGGTTCCAACTCACAGTAACCCTGTTTAGGCTTTCCAAGGAAAAATTGGTGGGTTTGAACTGCCAAACTTGTGGTCTTGCAGTCCAGTACCATATGGTGCTGTAGGATCAGCACTGGACTGTGAGGTTGGTTTGAACTGCAGGGTCGGCGGTTCAGACTCACCAGTCAGTCCTCGGAAACCCTATAAAGGGCCACTATGAGTCGGATCAACAGTCGCGGAAGCAGCAGTCAAGAGATCGC
>NW_006409018.1:397814-400280 GCF_000296735.1 Chrysochloris asiatica | reverse complement strand
GTTCCGACTCGATGGCACCTGACAATAACAACAACAATGAGTCGGAACCGACTCAAGAGCACTTAACAACACATATACTTATACATTAGATCCACAAGATGGCACCAAATCCTAGTGTTTTCCTACTTAACTCTGAAATGGATTCATTTGCTTATCTTCTCCTCCACTTGAGGTTTAGCTGGTGTTAGGTTTATTGGGAATGGTATTTGTTTTTGATGGAAGGCTTTACTGGGTTCAGGGGACCATCTACTTAACACTTACTGTTGCACTGTACTACAGGAAGCAAGCTTTGTTGTTGTTAAGTGCCTTTGAGTTGATTCTGACCCATAGTGATCTTGTATAGGGGTTTCCAAGGAGCAGCTGGTGAGCTTGAATCACCTACCTTGCAGTTCAAATGACTGCAGTCTGACGCATTAGCCCACAGCGCTACACCATGATTCCAGGAAGCCTGCTTAGGATATGGCCTCAGGGGAGGTCTACCGAAGGCCAAGAAAAACCCTCTGGGCTGTTTGCTGGGGTCATTTCCAGGAAATATGAGACAGCTGATGTACAAAAGATGAAATGTTGCAAGCACTTTGGTTATCAGAGTCTGAACTGAGTCCATCTTAGTCTCTAGAACAAAGTAATGACATCCTGGGTGACTTAAAAGAACATAGATTTATGGTCAGTTTTGAAGGTTGGAAGTCTGAAGTCAAGTTGTTGGCAACTTGGCTCCTTTGGAGTTCCATCCTGGCTTCTAAAGAGCACTCTGGCTGTATTTCTTCCAACACAGATCTCTTTGTTCTTCTGGCAGAAGAAGGAGAATACCTTTAATATTCTCCTCCAACACCATAACTCACATGCATCAATTCTTCTACAGTCTTCCTTATTCACTGTCCAGCTTTTGCATTCATATGAGATTATTGAAAATACTATGGTTTGGGGCAGGCGCACCTCAGTCCTCAAGCTGACATCTTTGCTGTTCAACACTTTAAAAAGGTCTTGTGCAGCAGACTTGCCTAATGCAATACATCGTTTGAATGCTTAACTGCTGCTTCGATGATTGTTGATTGTTGATCCAAGAAGAATGAAGTCCTTGACAACTTCAATCTTTTCTCCAATGATAAGAATGATAAGTCCAGTGGTGAGGATTTTTGTTTTCTTTACATTGAGATGTAATCCATACCAAAGGCTATGCTCTTTGATCTTCATCAGTAAGTATTTTAAGTCCTCTTCACTTTCAGCAAGCAAGGTTGTATCATGTGCATATCGCAGGTTGTTAATGACTCTTCCTCCAATCCTGATGCCATGTTTTTCTTCCTATAATCTAGCTTTTTAGGTTATTTGCCCAGCATACATGTTGAATAAGTATGGTGAAAGAATACAACACTGTCACACACCTTTCTTAATTTTAAACCATTCAGTGTTCCCATGTTCTGTTCAAACAACTGCCTCTTGGTCCAGGTCCAGGTTCCTCATGGGCACAAATGAAGTGTTCTTTGCAGTGTTATCCATAGTTTGTCCTGATCCACACCATCCAAAGCCTTTGCATAGTCAACAAAGCACAAGTGAACATCTTTTTGGCATTCTGGTATAAAGATGATAGCCTAGAAAACCCCGTGGGGGCAGTTCTACTCTGTGACGTGGGGTCACTGTGAGTGACAACTGGCCCAACAGAATACAACATTATTCTGTGATTGGGTCTTAGAGCAAGTCGGTCTTTGTTTCCTTGAGGACCTGTGGGGTTATTTTCACATGTGGTGGATGCATTTTACATTCACACCAGCTGTGTATTCACACCAGCTGTGTATTCACACCAGCTGTGTATTCACATCCTTACCAATACCTGTTATTACCTGCCTTTCTGGTCCTAGGCAGCCTAGTGGGTTGAGGTGAAACCACATTATGGTTTTTATTTGTGTTTTTATGATGAATAATGATACCGAGCATCTTTGAAGATGTTTTTATATCTTTTTCCTTCCTTCTATAGCTACATATTTCCTTATGTCTTTGTAGATTTTTTTGCCCACTCTTTAATTGGGTTGTTTGTCTTTTTATTATTGAGTTGTATGGCTGAGTGAAATTCCCATGTTTTGATTGATGCTACAATTTTATATATCCATTGACCTGTTTTGGGTATTATTGGAAAAACAAAAACAAAAATATTATTTGTGTAGACATTTTTTTTCATAGTTAATTATTTAGGGATAGAATTTCTGAGTCATTGTGAGACTGTTTTATAAAAACAATTATACTATTTTATATCCCACTAGGAATGCATGACAGTACCAGTTTGTCCATATCTGACATTTGGGATTATAAGGTTTATAAAAGGTTGTTTATCCAAATGACTGTGTACTAGTACCTCACTGTGCATTTGCATTATTCTGATGACTAAGGAAAAAATCATCCACTGAGAACCCTGTGGGGCACAGTTCTACTCTGACACACACCGGGGTACCACGAGTGGGATCTACTTATGAAAAA
>NW_006409018.1:391300-397433 GCF_000296735.1 Chrysochloris asiatica | reverse complement strand
CTACTCTGACACACACAGGGCACCATGAGTGGGATCTACTTATGAAAAATCATCCACTGAGAACCCTGTGGGGCACAGTTCTACTCTGACACACATGAGAGCACCATGAGTGGGCTCTACTTATGAAAAATCATCCACTGAGAATCCTGTGGGGCACAGTTCTACTCTGACACACACAGGGCATCATGAGTGGAATCTACTTATGAAAAACCACTGAGAACCCTGTTGGGCACAGTTCTACTCTGACACACACGGGACACCATGAGTGGGATCTACTTATAAAACATCATCCACTGAGAATGCTGTGGAGCACAGTTCTGCTCTGACACACACGGGAGCACCATGAATTAGAGTCAACTTCAGGGAAACGAGTTTTTGTAGTAGTGTGTTTATTTTTACTTTCTAATTGTTTTGTCTTTCTATTCTAGTCTTTCAAGATATAGTACTGTCACATAAGGATTATAATATTGCTGGATTCTTCAAACAGAAGCCAGTGTAGAGTCAGTTGAGGACTTATATTTTATTGAAAATCTAGTCTAAGTTGTTCATAAAGGCAAAAGCAGTGGGAGGATAGAAATCATTATAACATTATATTAATTTTCTGTTGAATGCTGAGTTGAACAGAAAATTAATGTATTTCTTTCTGTATTTCAATCATATCACAAAAGTGAAAAATAAATGACTTTAGGCACCTTGTTAGTGTTGAGGATAAGAACCTATTGTGATTCCTACATTTTGAGAAAAATGTTGCTTCTGCTGGCAAATATTAACAATGCAAATATTAAATTATTTATATTCAGTGGGGTCTCCTTGAATAATAGTATATTCTTTGAGATTGTTTAAAAGTAAATGATGGGTCTGGTGAAAGGGGATGATGATAAGATTCTTATGATTCAATAGTCAGTCATTGTTATCATGACTAATTATGACTGTCACAGCTCTAAAGGTAGAAGTTTTGTATCAATAACGGGAGAGTGGTTAATCTTATAGTCCAGGAACAGAGGCCCCTAAGGCCATCAAAGGAGAAAAGCAGGAGCGGAATGTGGGACCCTATCCCGAGGAGCAGAGATGGAGACAGAGATGGGGACATGGAGAGAGGGAGCAGCTGAGGACTCTAGACTCATGGAAAGAGAGGAACTGAGAACTGGCGGCCAGGGGGCAGACTTGCAGAATGTGCCCTTTGGTGGTTTAAATGATTAAATATTCCTGAGTGTTTTTGTGTACATCTTCCCCTACCCCCCCAAAAGAGCAAATACTGTTGAATGATAATGCATGAAGGGAAATTATAATCACTGTAATGAAATGAAATGCGATAGGATGAGTGTAAAACCTATGTTCTCCCATGTAAACTGTCACTCAATTCATAATAAAAACTTAAAAAAAAAAAAAAAAGTAAATGAAAAACATTCTCTGAATCTCAAATCTACAAATGCATTCAAGAAGCAAGCTGCTGGGACCCCACTCCACATAAATACTCTAGCAATTTGGAGACAATATGTATTGTCACAACAGTTTGTATTTTGGAAAGTCCAAAGAACCTAGGGAGACCTACCAAAGTGCCATGATTTCCTCAAGAGTTCACAATGGTCTTTGCTCTTATTTGGTATCTGTTCCCATCAAGATGTTTCCTCGAGAAAATAACCCAAACCCAACAGCACTCATATGTCGTTGAGTCTGGCTCATGACTCATGGCAACCCCCATGTGTTACATGGTGTCTCTTAGCTATGTTCTCTCTTTCATGGGTTCAGACTTGTTGTCAAGAGCTTCATTGCTTGACCTACCCAGAGACGGTCTTCCCTTGAAAAGAGACGTTCAAAAGAGTGTGTGAGGAGTGTGGTGAATGTTCCAAGTGAGAGAGTCTGATTGATGGATTTAGAGTTTCAAAATCAAGGAGCCCTTCCTCCTATTACTTTAGTTCTTCTCTGGGCTTTATCTTTGTGAGGACATGGGTTCCCGTTTCTCTTGCGTATTCGCAGTATATCAAAGAGTGGGATTCCCAGATCACTGGCAATTCAGTCTGAGTTATACCTCAGTATAAAGAAAACTAAAATCCTCACCACTGGAGCAATAAACAAGATCATGATAGATGGAGAAAAGATTGAAGTGGTCAAAGACTTCATCTTGCTTGGATCCACCATCAACACTCATGGAAGCAGCAGTCAGGAAATCAAATGATGGCATTGGATTGCATTAGGTAAGTCTGCTGCACAAGACCTCTTTACTGTGTTTAAGAGCAGTTTGAGGACTAAGGTGTGCCTAACCCAAGCCATAGTGTTTTTAATAGACTCATATGCATGTAAAGAATTGATGCCTTTGAGTTATGGTGTTGGAGGAGAATATTGAAAGTGCCATGGGCTGCCAAAAGAACCAATAGAACCGTTTTGGAAGAAGTACAGCCAGAGTGCTCCTTGGAGGCCAAGATGGCCACACTTCGTCTCTCATACTGTTGACATATTGTCAGGAGTGACCAGTCACTGGAGAAGGATATAATGTTTGGTAAGGTGGAGGGTCAGAGAAAAAGAGGAAGACCCCCAATGAAATGGATTGGCCAAGTGGCAGCATTGATGGGCTCAAGCGTGGCAACAGTAGTGAGGTTGGCCCAGGATCGGGCAGTGTTTTGTTCTGCTGTGCATAAGGTCGCTATGGGTCAGTACTGACTCGATGGCACCTAACAACAACAACATACATGTGAAACTTGGACAATGAATAAGGAAGACTGTAGAAGAAATGATGCATTTTAGTTATGGTGTTGGAGAAGAATATTGAAAGTATCATGGGCTTCCACAAGAACAAACAAATCTGTGTTGGAAGAAGTACAACCAGAATGCTCATTAGAAGCCAGGATGGCCAGATTTCATCGTTCACACTTTAGACATGTTATCAGGAAGGAGAAGAACATTATGCTTGGTAAAAAAGGAAGGCCCCCAACGAGATGGCATGACACAATGGCAGCAGCAGTGGGTTCAAGCGTAGCAAAGATTGTGAGGTTGTTGTAGGACTGGGCAGTGTTTCTTCTGTTGTACATAGGGCTGCTATGAGTTGGAACCGATTCGACAGCATTTAACAGCAACAACAACATGGATAAATATATTGGGACCTACACTAAGGAGTGTCATTATTTTTGGCTTCCAGTATGTTTTAATTTTTTCATCATTGCAAAAGGTTCAGGTCCTAGGAAAATCTGAAAAAAAAATTATGATCCCATAATAAAGACAATTTTATGTACTTTTGGTTGAGTAATATATCTGATGCAATTATTTCATAAGTTACTTGTAGGGAAATGCCATGAAAAATTCAGGGAATATCTTTAAGCTACTAAAACAGTCACTAAATGCAAAAAATCATTTAGGAATATTTGATCTATGATTAGATCTCAATATTTCAAACTGAAGCTTTGTCTTTCCACTCATGATTTGGAAAGTTATGGTTACGCAAGGCCTGATAACTGGGAGAGAAGAGGAATCAGGCAATATGATCTTATCTCAGTATTTTGAATATTTTGTCAAATGGGATAAACAGTTTCATTGTGTATAATCATACGTCAATAATTTATCTCTAAGTTTGAAGGACACACGGAGACATTGAGATGGAACTCAAAAACATCCAATTAAAGTAGTTAACCATGGAGTCTTTCTGACTCATACTGATCTGACTGATCACTCATAGTGATCCCATGTGAGTTAAAGTAGAACTGCACTTCACAGGGTTTCCAATGACTGATGTCTCTGAAGTAGGCCGCTAAGCCTTTCTTCTGAGGTATAGCTAAGAAGACTCAAACAGATAACAGTTTGATTAGAAAGCAGCCAAGCACATTGACCGTTTGTACCACCCAGAGACTTCCATGGTTCTGTGGTTCGATACAATCTCTCCATTCTGGTGAGATGTAGTGTGGAGATAAGATGGAAGGTGGTATAAAGATGTAGGATGTGGGGTGAATACAAGATGGAGGGTGGAGACAAGATGGAGGGTGGAGGCAAGAAGGAGAATGGAAGGTTTTATGGTTTGAATTGTTACTTCCCAAAATAATGTGTTGTAATTCCTGATCCCTATACTTGTGGCTGTAATTCCAGTTGGGAATTGTTGTTGTTGTTGTTATGTGCCGTGGAGTCAGTTCCGATTCGTAGCGACCTTGTACAGGGTTTCCGAGGCTGTAAATCTTTACGGGAGCAGAAAACCACATCGTTCGCCTGTGGAACAGCTGGTAGTTTCGAACTGCTGACCGTGAGATTAGCAGCCCAATTCATAACCACTATGTTAATGTGGCCATACCACTAGGCTGGTAACCTTTGAGACATGAACAAAGCTGATTAGGCAAATGGCAGTAAGTAGAGGTGGGGGAAGATAGATGCCAAGCCAAATGGAAATCTCCAGAAATTCAGGACACAGAAGCTGAAGAAGGGACTTTCTTCTAGAGCCAACAGAGACAGAAAGTTTTTCCCTAAAATAAGCAGCCTGAAATTGAACTTTTAGCTTTCTAAAATATGAGAAAATGAATTTCTGTTTGTTAAAACCATTAACTTGTGGCATTTCTGTTAAAGCAGTGTTAGATAGCTAAGACAGAGGATGAATACAAGATGGAAAATGGATACAAGATGGAAGCTGGACAGAAGATGTAGGGTGGAGACATGATGGAGGATGAATCCAAGATGGACAATGGATACAAAATGGAGGGTGGATATAACAAGGAATATGAATACAAGATGGAGGATGGACACAGATAGAGGATGGATACCAGATGGAGGGTGGATAAAAGGTGGACGGTGAATACAACATGGGGGCTAGAGATTAGATGGCAAATGGAGTCAAGATGGAGGATGCATAAAGGAGAATGATGGCGGATGGATCCAAGATGGAGAGTGAATACAAAATGGAGGATAGAGGTAAGATGGCAAATGGATTCAAGATAGAGGATGGACACAGAGTATGGGTTCAAGATGGAGCATGGATATATAAGATGGAGAATGGGGACTGCATGGAAGGTAGAGACAAGATGGAGGGTGGATGTAAGATGGAGGAAGGGTATAGATGAAGGATGGACACAAGATGGAGGGTGAAGACAAAATGGAGACTGTAGCTAAGATGGAAGGTAAAGTCAAGATGGAGGGTGGAGATAAACTAAAGGGTGAGTACAAGATGGAGGGTGGAGACAAGTAAACCAGTTACCCTTGAGTTGACGCCAGCTCACAACATCCCTCCCTTCACCCCATTTATCAGAGTAGAACCGTGTTCCTCTGGGTTCACACACACCTCCATTCTTTCCATTAGAACTCACGTGTATTGACCCAGGAATGCCACAGAAAGACAAGCTCTTCCTATATTCTCATTTACTTACTTCTTTCAGGATGACTTGTGACACAATTGCATTGTAATCAGAGAACCAAAGCCATTGCCACTGAGTGGATTCTGACGCATAGTAACCTTACAGGACAGAGGACTGTCCATAGGGTTTCCTGGGACTTGATGTTTACAGAAGCACACAGTCTCATCTTTCTCCCTCAGAGCGAGTGATGGGTTTAAACTCTAGACCTTGAGATTAGCTGCCCAATGCTTAACCCAGTACACCACTAGGGCTCCTACTGCACTGTATTTACTTGTTGTTTATTGAATGCTTATGAGATTCACTTTAATTTCATAAAAGTTTAAGTCCAGAAAATACCACTCCTGATGTAAATAAGAAAAGTCAGCTTTCAAAAATACCTTTGACGATCACTTTACCCCCAAAACTTATAGCACATCCTAAGGCAATCTTCATAGTTGTTTTTGTCATCATCTTGCTGGTCCATGGTGATCCCATTGGCATCTAAGTCAGCTTTAGAGAGGCACAGTCTGCTACTTTGTCTGAAAATATGTTGGTTGTCAGGATTAGTGACAATTTCTGCTTCTACTACATTACCATGAACTGCATGTTCAACATGTCCAACATCAGGCACATGCATAGATTCAGCATTCAAGAAGTGTTCTGGCATAGATATCCAACTGAAATAATGTCAGAAGGTAAGACATCATCTGGAACTGTGCATTGTTCTAGAGAAACTTCATCAGTACTTAATCAGGATTGATAACAGTTTCAGACACATTTGTGATGTCTGAACACTGAACAGCTTCTATAACAACACCCTCATGAACATCTTC
>NW_006409018.1:372755-390186 GCF_000296735.1 Chrysochloris asiatica | reverse complement strand
GGTAGTGAGGTTGGCCCAGGATCGGACATTGTTTCGTTCTGCTGTGCATGGGGTCGCTATGAGTTGGTTCTGACTCAATGGCACCTGACAACAACAACAACAACAACAACATGAACATCTTGGATTCCAACAGAGTTTGGCTCCTCAGGAACAAAGTTATGCACAGTTATGACTGAGTCCATAACATCGGAAACAAAAACAGTTCCTTGCACTTCTGCAACAATTGAATGACCAGAATCTCCGTGTGTAGCTTTAGGTCCTCATGGGACTGTTGTGATGATCAAATGGCAATATATGGGCAACATTCTGAAAAACTGTTGCATCACAAAGTGAGTTTGGCCATTGTGATTGTAATCCAAGTCCACCTTCCTCCATGGCCTTTAATTCTCGTCGGTTACAGCTCCAGACAATCAGAGACAGTGGTAATCGGTGCAGGCTGGCTTTTCTATGGAGCACTGGGCTGGGCTATGACTGGTGGGGTGGTTGGAGGGTTATGTTTATCGTTTAAAAATGACCTGAAGACGTTACACCAAACTTCCCTTAAAGAGTAATTCTTCATTAAAAAAAAAAAAAAAATTATTGTGAATTGAGTGAAGGTTTACAGAACAGATCATCAGTTTTACATTCAACAACTCATACTTTACACCATTACATGGTTGCAATCCCCTCCATGAACCAAGAGTTAGCAGCATTTACCTCTATTCATGTTAATTATTGCATTCCTTCTCCCTGTGTCTCTTGCTACCTTCATCTTTCCTCTGCCAACCTCACTCTTGTTGTATATTGCCTGCCCTGTCACCCAGGTAAACATGTGTTTACCCTCTAGCCTGCGAATAATCCACCCCCCACTCACCCTGTAACCATCGTGGTTGTGGTGGCAGTATGCCACAGAGCCGGTTCCTGGCTCATAGTGACCCTGCATTGTGTTTCTGAGGCTGTAAATCTTTACTGGAACAGAAAGCCTCATCTTCCTCCCACTGAACGGCTGGTAGTTTCGAACTGCTGACCTTTAGGTTAGCAGCCCGACTCATAACCACTATGCTACCAGAGCTCCTTGTAACCATCAGATTTTTTTGTTTTGTTTTTTAATCAAGAAAACCGTTTTCCTAAACTTTTTTTTAACTCTTTTGTTATTGACTAATTTCAGTCAGCATAATGTCCTCCAGGTTCATCCATGTTGTGAGGTGTTGCACAGATTCAGCATTTTGTAGTATTCCGTTGCGTGTATGTGCCCAAGTTTGTTTGGCCATTCTTCTGTTAATGGGCATTTAGGCTGTCTCCATCTTTATATGTCTCTTGTAGACAGCATATTGAAGGAGCCTGTTTTCTTATCTAGTCTGTTCTTTATGTCTCTTGACTGGTACATTTAATCCATTTATATTGAGTGTACTTATTCATAGGTATGAGTTGGTTATTGCCATTTTTCTGGGTTGTTTTTGCTGATCATACTGGATTCTTTGTTTCACATGATTTGCTTTGCTGAATTCTTTTTTTTTGGTGTGTGTGCATATATTTTCTTTTCGTTTTCATTTCTGTTGTGGTAATGTTTACTAAATCTTTCTGATTTTTTCTCTTTACTTTCATGTGCAGATGGATTCTTTTTTTTTGAGGTTATCTTGTAATTTATTAATTTTTCCCCTGCTTAAAACAGTCTGTTTTATCTTGAAATCTACTTGACTTCCTTGCCATTTGCAAATTCTGTATCTACGTGATTCCCTCCGTTTGTTTTGTAGCTGACTTGATTAGAAGTTGACATCTCTGGTTCCCTAGGTTCAGTCGTGTAGGTTTGTTTTACTTTAAAAACTTTTATATCTGGGTTGAGTTCTGGGGGTGTTGTAAGGTTTGGTAATCTCAGGTTATTGTCTGTTGTTATTGGTTCCCAGTCCAAAGAACATCTTTTAGCATTTCTTGTAAAGTTAGTCTGATCATCACAAATTGCTTTAGGAAATGTCATAATTTTGCCATCGTATTTGGAGTCCTCGTGTGATGCTGTAGGATATGCGCTTGACCATAAGGTCTGTTTGCACCACAACGTTGGTGGTTCAAACTCACCAGCCGCTTCTCGGAAACCCTATACAGGGTCACTATGAGTTGGAACAGACTCGATGGCACTTCACAACAACAGCATTTGACGGACAGCTTTGCTGGGCATGATTCTTGGTTGGCATTTTTTTTCTTTTTTTCTTTCAGAGCTTCATATATGTCATCCCATTGTGTTCTTGCCTGCGTGCTTTCTGCTGAGAAATCAAGGCTTACTCTCAGTGCTTCTCCTTTGTAGGGAACTTTTCATTTTTTCCCAAGATCCTCTTAGGATTCTTTCCTTGTCTCTGATTTTGGAAAGTTTGATTATGTGATTATGATACATCTTGGTGATGTTCTTTTGCGATCTAACCTGTTTGGGGTACGTTCAGCCTCTTCCATGCTTATCTTCTTCTCTTTCATGATGTTAGGGAAGTTTTCTTCCAACAACTCTTTGACAATTTTCTCTGTGCTTGTCTCTCCTGTTCTGAAATTCCAATCACCAATAAGCTGTTCCTCTTCATGGTGGCCCACATAACTCTTAGGCTTTCTTTGAACTTTCCTGATTCTTTTCCCCCTGATTGTTCTTTTAGTATACTAGTATTGCAATATTTCTCTTCAGGCTTCCATTGCTTAACATCTACTGCTTTGCTCTTTCAGTGCAGTGTCCATTTCTGAGATCTTAGTATTAATTTTCTGGATTTCTAGTTGCAGGTTTTGTGTAGTTTCAGAATTGGAATTTAGTTTGTCTGTTTGTTCTTGTGTTTTCCTGAATTCTTCTACAGTTTTTATCGTGTTCTCCTTGCTTACCAACCCTTTCAAGGTACTAATTATCATTCTTTTAAATTCTTTTTCTGTTAGTTCCATTACCTTTCTTTCCTCAGAAATGTTTCCTGTCTCTGCATCTTGGTCATTTGTTTGAGCCATTCTCTGTTTCTTCGTGGGAGCTAAGCTACTCTGTTGTCTCCGGGGCACTGTGGGGTTGTTGTATTTGTAAAAACAGTATGGTTGTTGGGCCTGGAGGGAAGAAATCTCTGATGAGCTCCTGCAATTCAAGGGGTACAGGGGGTGGTTGTGGAAACAAGATATGTGACAGCAGAGTTCCTGGCCCTAAAGGGAATTCCTCTTGGCCTCTGTGTTATCTTGTTCAGTGCATTCAGTTCATGGGGGCTCTTGATACAGCTGGTTTCAGTGTCTGTTAGGACCACAGGGAAGCTGGGGCCAGAGTGACTGGTTAAATACTTGTCTGAAGGCTCTGTGGGTTTTATAGGTTCAGAGCTGAACCCACCTGAATCCAGGCATTAAAATGGCACACCTCTCACTGACATTGCTCCCATCCATGTGGCTCTGGACTCCTGGAGAGCAGAGTCTATGCTGGGGCTGAATGAGTGTGGGAGTTGGCCACACTTCTTGTCACCAGGAGAGTGTGGGGAAGAAGAAGCAATCACACCTTTTCCATGGCCCATGTGAATCTGCCACGTCTTGTTCCACTGCCAAAGCTGCTCACAAGATGGTGGGGTTGCATCTGGGCAGCCATTCACCAGTCGGTATCCCTCTTTGCCATACCTGCTCATCCTCTCCTCCCAGCTAACACTCCGTCCACCTCTCTATCCTGTCTTCTGACATTCAGGAGTCCAGAAAGGTTCATCTGTGTCCGTTTTACTTTGTCTCTCAAACCTTTGTTGTGGACGGCCTGTGTAGCATGTCTGCCCAGTCCGCCATCTTGTCAGAAGTCATAAAATTTCAGGTTCAAGGTCTCTTTTCTTTTGTTGTCGGATCATCTGTCAGAAAATGTAATATAGCATTTAGTCTTTCAATCACCACCTTCTTCTGTTGGTCCTTTAGACTGTTTTTAACCAAGCATGTAATATTATGTGACAATAGTTTGAATCTTTCTAATGATTTCCTTGTGAAGAGCAAGTTTATTTATTCACTGGAGGTCCATTTCTAGCATGAAAGGTGGCCCCAAATCATGATTGAAGCAATTACGGCGTGTATCTTGGAATCTCAGGATTCCATACTAAATGATTTATTGTTGGAGGGAGAAAGTTCAATGATGTACATCACTTTTTCCCCATCCAATTGTGACATCAAAGATGGTTTAGAATTTAAGAGTTAATGTTTCTCCTTTGTTATTAATGAGATAGAACACCCATGTCTCTCAACTTTCTGAAGTGCTGTGTCCCAATTTCTGAGTAGAATGAACAAGGTTTTCTCATTCCATGAAAAGAGAGTTCCCCAAGGTCCTAAAAATGGAGCAAGGTATCCTAGCAAGTAGAGAATGAATCCCTGGTTATGGAAGAGTTTATGGTTGGCAGCTTTCCATGCTGACTTAGCAGTAACATCTTTCAACAGAGAAAGTTTTCTGGGAAAACAGTGACCACACCTCTACTTTTTCTTATTGTAAACAGTATGTTATTATACTTTTGATGAAACGATACACAGGAAAACAGATTTCTCATTCAACAGTTCCTACACATAATATTCAGTGACACCAGTTACATTTTTCACATAGTGTCAACAGTCTCCTGTTTCCCATCCTAGTACTTCTGTTCCCATTAGTGTAGGGAGTCTGTCCCTCAACCTTCTTACCTGTGATTTAGAGTAACTACTGTCCATTGGTCTCACATGGATAATGCACTCAAAGAGCACAGTGCTCAAGAAGGACATCCAAGCGACAGCTTGGGGTCAAGGCTTAAGGATTATCTCAAGGCAATGCTCTTGGGGATTTCTTCAGGTCAGGTTACGAATTGAGCTTCGAACCGCAAGGTCAACAGTTTGAAA
Organism: Chrysochloris asiatica; assembly: GCF_000296735.1. Lineage (NCBI taxonomy): Eukaryota > Metazoa > Chordata > Mammalia > Afrosoricida > Chrysochloridae > Chrysochloris > Chrysochloris asiatica. The sequence continues at coordinate 385,383 of NW_006409018.1, read as the reverse complement.
CTGCAAGCTGTTCTGGGGGAGAAAGATGAGGCTTTCTGCTCCCGTAAAGATTTACTGCCTCTGAAACCCTGTACAGGGTCGCTATGAGTCGGAACCGACTCCACGGCACATAACAACAACAACAACAACAACAAGTTTAAGTGTGGGACAAAAGCCAAGTCCTCAAAGAACCAACACTTACTTCTTGTTGTTAAGTGCCGTTGAGTCGATTCCAACCCATAGCAAACCTGTATAGTGTTTCCAAGGAGCAGCTGGTGAGCTTGAACCACAACCTTGCAGTTCAGACGACTTTGCAGTCTGATGCATTAGCCCGCAGCGCCACACCAGGACTCTAACAGTTAATTAACTCATCATCACATTTGTTGTTGTTGTTGTTAAGTGCCTTTGAGTCGGTTCTAACCCGTAGCGACCCTGTATAGGGTTTCTGAGGAGCGTCTGGTGAGCTTGACCCGCCGACCTTGCAGTTCAAACTGACTTTGCAGTCCAGCACATTAACCCACAGCACCACACCGGGACTCTTCCAACTCAACAGCTGCTCCTTGGAATCCCTATACAAGGTCACTATGGCCCTTAAAAGACAGAGACGATCTGCCCCATAGATTTTCCAACATCTGTCTTTGCCCTGTAGAACTGCCGGTAGATTCCAACCGCTGACTGGAAACCTTTAGCAGCTAGGAGTTTAACTACCGCACCATCAGGGCCCCTTATGGAGGAGATGTGAGGTACTAATGTTGTAATGTGTCTGTGATTGACTGAATGTTGTAGAGAGCAGAGAAGCAGAGCTGCTTCTTAGGCAATGAAGATCCTGAATTAAGTTTGGATAAGAACAAACCCTCTGAGTCCCAGTTCCTGGAATGGGGGTTACTGTGTCCATACCCTGCTTCACAGGGACCCTCTATATGTGCTCAGCATAATGATCTGAAGCATGTTTTAGGTAAGAAAACGCTGTGAGTAGGAAGCAATGCAAACCCATTCAGAGCAGGTCTTGTGCATACTAACTAGTCTCTGTTTTAAAAATGAATTTTCGAATGGGTAAAAGCAATACAATGTTGAATGCCTATGTTGTGTGTGTGTGTGAAACTGGTCATATATCCCTTGGGATTTTTCATGGAGAATTGTGTGCATATGTGTGTAACCAGTCATGTATCCCTTGGGGTGTCATGGAGAACTCTGTGTGTGTATATGTGTGTGTAACTGCTCATGTATCCCTTGGGGCCTGTCATGGAGAACTGCATGTGTGTGTATATGTATGTAAGTGGTCATGTATCCATTGGGATTTGTCACGGAGCATTGCGTGTGTGTGAAACTGGTCATGTATCCCTTGGGGGTCTGTCATGGAGAATTGTGTGTATATGTGTGTGTAACTGCTCATGTATCCCTTGGGGTCTGTCATGGAGAATTGCGTGTGTGTGTATATGTATGTAAGTGGTCATGTATCCATTGGGATTTGTCACGGAGCATTGCGTGTGTGTGAAACTGGTCATGTATCCCTTGGGGTCTGCTACATTTCTCTGGTAATATATTCCTCCTGTTATATTTCTCCTACACTGAGTTCTCAAGGTCATTGTCCTAATTAGCTTCTCTTGCATGTCTCGTGTAGTCAAATTCAATTTATTGGGTTCCTTTTCTGATTTTGCTTCACAATGTCACAGTAATTGTCTGTGTTCATTTTCAGAACTAGTGAGGAGCTGTAGGTTCCAAGAATGTACCTGCGGAATTGAAATTTTATCGTTAGGATAAAAAATGGTTAATTTGGTGGGGCTGGAGTCCCTGGATTGATCATCTCAGCTGCTCACGGAAAGTGTGGAGATTGGAGTTCACTCAAAGGCACCTTGGCAGAAAGGCCTGGAGATATGCAACTGAAAATCAGCCTTTGAAAACGCTCTGGAGAGTGGCCAAGTATGAATTGATAAAAATGACGAGTGATGAAAATGAAAGACACGAGGGAGCCAGTCAAACACGCGCACATCAGTCTCCACAACCCTGAGAGCAGAACTAGACAGTGCCCAGCTACCACTGCTGACTGTTCTGAAAGGGATCACAGTAGAAGTTCCTGGATAGAGTAGGAGAAAAATGTGGAACAAAACTCACAATCGTAAACAACATTAACAGCAACACCAGGCTTACAGGTCTGTTAGAGACGGCTGGAATTCCTGAGACTACAACCCTTAAATATCCTTCCAGCCTGGGACTGAACTCGCCACATAGCTCAACTTTCAGCCAAATGATAAACAGGTCTGTATCAGGGAGGTACACACTGCTTAGCACAATAAACTATATGACATCAAGAGGGCAGCGTTTGTCCATCAATAAAGCTCGGAAGGCAGGAAATAAGGATAGATGGAAACGGGACACACAGGGAGGAAGCAGGAAGAGAGAGCACTGTTCCATTGTGGGAACTGTAGACCATGTCACAAAAGGATGTGTCTGAAATGTTGAATGGAAACTTTTTTTTTTCTCCCTACAAACTTATCAACCAAATCACAATAAAAAGATGAAGAAGACAAAGAAGAAGACAGAAGACCGAAGAAGACGAAGACGACAAAGACGATGGAAGAAGAAAGAAGAAGGAGGAGAAGAAATAGAAGAAGGAAGAAGAAGATGAAAGAAGACCACCACCTATAGAACCAGTTCTGCTGTGACATTGAGAAGGTCACCAGGATTGGGAATTGGTTAATATTGCTTTTGGACACTCAAACCTTTTGGTATTTCAATGGAAGCGTCATAGGGATTATTTCCTAAATTTGAATTTTTAAATGCAGACAATGATGAAAATAAGTATGGGAATGATTTCACAATTAGGACTGTTAACCTTCGAATGCCTGAACTTAAAGCCAAACCAAAATGATTGGAGTTTCCAAGGTTTTTAAAGCAGTCCCCATCGAAGTACACTTTGAAGTCTAGAGCAAAGTAACCCACCCCCGTTCTAGATTTCAGTATTTCCCAGTTACTGCTCAAGGCGGAAATGGTGCGGTTGATGGAAGTGTCATGTTGTCTGCAAACAAATAGAAGAAAATAAAAAATCAGAACCAAGAATATGTGTGGCCATGTGTGGGGCTGGCAGAGAAGTGAAACTGCCGTTGAACCATGGAACCATCGATCTTTCTTGAGTCATTATAATTAATGCTCCATATAAATGCTTCATACTCTAAGCACTGGACTGTGAACCACCATGTCTGTGGCTTGAGCCCACCAACTGCTGGTGGGATAAAGGTGAGGCTTTCTGATCCCATGAAGATTTAAAGCCTCAGAAACCCTGTTCAGTGTTGCTATGGGTCGGAACGTACTCGACAGCACTTAACCCCCACAACGTAAAATAAAGATAAATACTGGAAGGAGAAACACAAAAACAACCTGAATTGGTAAAAGAGGGTTGTGAAGAGAATATTATCTGAAGTTCTAATACAATACTTTAATTTTTTGTGGAAACTAGCTGCTTTGAACATTTTGGAGGAATGAGAGAAATATGTTTTTATATAATCATTACATTTAAGGCATCATATGTTTAAAGATTTTGCTCTCAACCAACCCTGAATATATAGAATACATTTGATTTAATATTGTTGTTGTCAAGTGTCGTTGAGTTGGTTCCGACCCATAGAGACACTGTATAGGGTTTCCAAGGAGAGGCTGGTGAGCTTGAACCACCAACCTTGCAGTTCAAACCGACTTTGCAGCCCAGCGCATTAGCCCACAGCGCCACACCAGGACTCCAACATATCCACCAGAAATCCACAGTTGTGAGTTGATTGGAACTCATAGCTCCCCTGTAGGGCAGAGTACAATGACCCCATGGGGTTTCCAAGGCTGTAAATCTTCATGGAAGTTGGCAGCTCTGTTTCTACTGCAGAGTGGCTGGTGGGTTTGAATCTCCGACTTCAGCACTTTGTCACCATTACCTAACAACTTTCTCTCCTTCTCTCATTGCCACCGAGTCAAAACCGACTCATAATGACCCTGCAGTTTCTGAGGCTGTGAATCTTTACAAGAGCAGAAAGTCTTCTCTTTCTCCTAAGAACCTACTGGTGGGTTTGAACTGATGACTTTTTGGTTAGCAGTCCAGTGCTTATCCTACAGCACCACACCAGGAATCTAGTATCTGGCATGTTGTTGTTGTTATGTGCTATCAAGTAGGTTGCAACCCTGTCTAGTGTTTCCAAGGAGCAGCTGGTGAGTTTGAACTGCCGACCTTACAGTTCAAACTGACTTTCCAGTCCAGTGCTTATCCTACAGTGCCACACCAGGACTCCAGTATTTGACATGTTGTTGTTGTTAAATGCCATCGAGTTGATTCTGACCCATAGAGACCTTGTATAGGGTTTCAGAGGAGCAGCTGGTGAGCTTGAAACACCGACCTTGCAGTTCAAACGACTTTGCAATCTGACACATTAGCTCACAACGCCACACCAGGACTCCAGGATCTGACATAGTCTGCAATAAATTCCACTGTAATTCCAAACTATTAACACTATTGTCATCCATTGACTATGAAGTATTGTGTTCTTATTAACTAATAACAAAAACTGTTGTTAGTTAATAAAAACTGACTCAGAGCAGAGAACTGGAAAATGTTTCATTCTGTTATACATGGAGTTACGATGAGTTGGAATTTAATCTACGGCACTTAACACCACCAACAAGCAGTAATATTAAACACTTATTAAGTATGCAACATTCAAAACACTTTTAAACAGGAGGATTAAAAGTCATGCATTACTTAACCATGGATTTAAGTCTATCCGGTTTTAATTAGGTTTATATACTCCCATGTTGGGGAAAAAAAATATCCTGATCTCTGAAAACATCTTAAGTAATCAGTGATTAGGAAGAATTATCTTTAGCTCTTTTGCAGTTTTTTTAATATTTTCCTTCCAGGCCACCTAAATCTCTGAAATGGTCAAATGGCCCATGAGAGATTGACTGGGAAGCTTTTGATAACTGGCTTGGTTTACGATCTTTACTTTCTAAGTTACTATTATTTTACAATGCTGTTAAACCCGATTCAGTGGAGAAAAGAAACTCTGCGTATGAACCTCTCAGTTTCCAACATAAAAGCTGTTGACATTACCCATCACGCACTGTGAAAAGTAAGGAAAACCTATGCTCAGATATGAAAAGAACATAGAATTTTTCTGCAAATATTTGAAAAGAGCCCTGGTGGCACAGTGGATTAAGCCTTAGCCTGCTAACAGAAAGGTTGGTGGTTCAAATCCACCAATCGATCCACAGTAGAAAGATGTGAGAGATGGCTGTTTTGTACCGCTGAGTGGGTTCCAACTCATAGTGATCCTGTACAGAGTTTCTGAGGCTGTAAATGTTTACGGGAGCAGAAAGCCTCATCTTTCTCCCGTGGAGTAGCTGTGGGAATGTGGACTGCTACCTTGCCATCAGCAGCCCAACATGCAACCCGGTATATACCACCAGGGTCCTGTCATGCTTATTAGAATCTTGTTAAATTTATCAATAAAAATTTTACTCTGCGATTACAAAGCTAAACACATTTGCTAGACAATTATGGCCTGGAAATCCTCAGAGACAGTTCTGCTCTGAGCTACAGGGTTGCTCAGTCAGAATACACTCAGTGTTTAGTTTTTTTTTTTTTAAACCTTTCATGGGCTTACATATATACACCAGTAGGATTTCTCTGTAACATACCAACCAGTTGCTGTTGACTTGACACTAACTCATGGTGCCCCCGTGTGTGTGTCAGTAGAATTGTGCCCCACAGGGTTCTTAGTGGATGATTTTTCATAAGTAGATTCCACTCATGGTGTCCCCGTGTGTGTCAGAGTAGAACTGTGTGTTCCATCTGATGAGGTCCATGTGTAAAGTCACTTTTTATGTTGTTTAAAATAGGTGTTTGCAATGAATGTCATTGGTCCTGTAAAATCCTATCCTGTGATCCTCCAGCATCGTTTCTATCACCAAAGCCATATATTCCAATCACTGATGTTTCCTTTTTGTTCCCAGCCATTGCATTCCAATCACCAGTAATTATCAAAACATCTAGATTACATGTTTGATCAATTTCAGACTGAAGAAGCTGGTAGAATTCTTCAATTTCTTCATCACTGGCTTTAGCGGTTGGTGCGTAAATTTGAATAATAGTGGTATTAGCTGGTCTTCCCTGTAGGTGCATGGATATTATACTATCACAGACAGCGTTGTACTTTAAGATAGACTTTGAAATGTTCTTTTTGATGATGAATGTAACACCATTCTTCTTCAAACTGTCATTCCTGGTTTAGTAAACCATGTGACTGTCAGATTCAAAATGGTCAATACCATCCATATCAGCTCACTAATGCCTAGGATATAACTTTTATGTGTTCCATTTTCATTTTTGACAATGCCCAATTTTCCTAGATTCATAGTTTGTACATTCCATGTTGTGATTCTTAATGGATGCTACAGCTGTTTCTCTTCGTTTTAGTTGTGCCACATCAGCCAATGAAGGTCCCCAAAGCCTTACTCCTTTGGTGTCATCTCCGTCAGGTCTTGTTTGAGGAAGCAGCTTTTTCCCTATTCAAATTCTGAGTGCCTTCTAATCCAAGGGCCTCATCTTCCCTCACTGGATCTGACAATATTCTGGTGCTACTCACAATATTTCAAATTTCAATATTCTAGTGCTATCTGACAGGGCTTGAATATCAATTCCTAAGGTTTTCAGTAGCTAAATATTCCGAAGTAGTCTGACTCACAGTGATCCTATGGACACAGTAGAAATGCCCCATAGGCTTCCTGCTGCAGATCTTTACAGAAGCAGACGACCTCATCTTTGTCTTGTGGAGTGGCTGGTGGGTTTGAACCGCCGACGTTTAGATTATCAGTCTAGTGTGTAACCACTGTACCATTATGGCACTGTTGTTGTCAGGTGCCATCGAGTTGGTACCGATCCATGGGGACCTTATGGGCAACAGAACGAAACACTGCCCAGTCCTACACCAACGTCACCATCATTGCTACATTAGAGCCCATCGCTGCTGCCGCTTTGCCAATCCATCTCGTTGGGGGTCTTCCTCTTTTTCTCTGACCCTCCACTTTACCAAGCATGATATTCTTCTCCAGGGACTGATCCCTTCTGATAACATGTCCAAAGTATGAGAGATGAAGTGTGGCCATCCTGGCTTCTAAGGAGCGCTCTGACTGTACTTCTTCCAACACAGATTGATTTGTACCAGCCTTTGGTATTTTCAATATTCTCCTCCAAACTATAGCTCATTATGATAGTCCACTAATAAAATAGAAAACCCTGTCAAGGTTAAGCAAGAAATACAACAGACCTCGCTCTAGTAAACATTAAGAACAACAAAAGAGATAAAACTACAGATAAATGTGAGGCACTATCTTAAGAGCAAGGAGCTCTGGTAGCGTAGTGGTTACGAATCGGGCTGCGAACCTTAAGGTCAGCGGTTCGAAACTACCAGCTGCTCCGTGGGAGAAAGATGAGGCTTTCTATTCCCATAAAGATTTACACCCTCGGAAACCCTGTACAGGGTCGCTGTGGGTCGGAACCGACTCGACGGCACTTAACAACAACAACAACAATCTTAAGAGCAGTAGGAAAAATCATCATGCTCGCCCAGTGGATTTCAAAAACAAGTGGGAAGCATAGGCATTGCTTTGGTATAGCAGCGAATCGCAGCGAATCACACTTCTTATCTTGCCTCAAATCTGTAAAACTGGTAGACTTCATTATTCAAAGGGTATATATAAAAAGAAGATATCTAAAGTTCATTAATTGGTAAACCAACTGCTAGATGTTTGAATCATCAGTGTACACATAATGTCTGGTTAGAAGCATGATAAATGATTCAGAACCCTTTCCGGCGTTATGCGGAGAGGACACTTTGTTTTTAGTGGAGGTTGTAGGGTAGTTTCAGGGGAGCTTTGGCAGATTGAGGAATTATGCTTTATACGTTGGGAGGATTGCAAGATTAACCTCCATCGAAGGGACTGATGGAGATTTCATATTTTTAAATTAGCCAGCTGCTGTTGAGTTTGTGAGAAAGTTTCAAGATGGAATCTTCAGGAATAAAGGGCCCCTGAGATTGCTAGACCAGACAGAGGTTGTTGATTCACACCCAGGGATATGTGTTGTTCTTGTTAAGTATCATGAGTCGGTTCTGACTCATAGTGACCCTGTACAGGGTTTGTGAGGCTGCATGTCTTTACGGGATCAGAAAGCCTCATCTTTCTATCACGGAAGGGCTGGTAGTTTCAAACTGCTGACCCTGAGATTAGCAGCCTGATTCATAACCACTAGGGTACCAGAGCTCCTTAGGGATATGTAGGCAGGATGAATTAGAGGAAGGGAGGAAAGAAACCTGATCTAGGACTAGGAACTTTAAACAAGAATGCAGTCATTAAGACCATGAGGAACTGGGGGTGGGAGGGGAGGGGAAATGGGACCTTTGGGTAAATTATGAAAGTCCATGGTTGTTGTTGTTAAATGCCATTGAGTTCTGACCCATAGCCGCTTTGTATAGGGTTCAAAGGAGCAGCTGGCAAGCTTGAACTGCCAAGCTTGCAGTTCAAATGGCTTTGCAGTCTGGTCCATTAAACCACAGTGACATACCAGCTCTGGTAACGTAGTGGTTACAAATCGGGCTGTGAACCTCAAGGTCGGCAGTTTGAAACCACCAGCTATTCCGTGGAAGAAACATGAGACTTTCTGCTCCTGTAAAGATTTATAGCCTCGGAAACCCTGTACAGGGTCGCTATGCACGGCACACCACTACCCAAAGTCCATTGTTGTTGTAAATCCATAGTACCCAGTAAAAGGGGCCTGGGGGAGGGGTTTTTCGAGACAGGGGAATAAAAGTGTTGGTGGTTGACCATGTGGCGTGCCTGCTCCCCGTGTCTACTGGGCTGATTGCCTGAATTTGCAAAATCAAATAAAGAAAACGTCACTCTCACTAAAATTAGTGCGGATTGGATTTCTTGAGCATTTGTTGGTATGGACAATGTTTCTCACAAGTTGATTCCAACTCACAGAGGCCTCCATGGGACAGAAGGAAACACTACTGCCCGGGCTGCGCCATCCTCACAATTGTTAGATTTGAGCCCATTACTGCCGCCACAGTTCCAGTCCATCTCTTTGAAGGGCTTCCTCATTTTCACTGGCCTTCTCCTTTATCAAGCATGATGTCCTTCACCTCTTGACCACGTGTCCACAGTCCATGAGTTTAAGTTTTCCTTGGTGCTGTGGGTTAATGCGCTGGACTGCAAAGTCTGTTTGATCCACAAGGTCGGTGGTTCGAGTTCATCAGCCACTCCTCAGAAACCCCATACAGGGTCGCTGTCGGTTGGAACCAAGTCTACGGCACTTAACAGCAACAATGAATGTTCACGTTTAAGAAGCATTTTAGCTGTACTTCTTCCAGACAGATTTGGTTTTCCTCTGACACTCCTAGTTGTTGCTGTAAAGTGTCGTTGAGTGTGTTCTGACCCATAGCGATCCTGTATAGGGTTTCTGAGGATTAGCTGGTAGGTTTGAACTGCAGACCTTGCAGTTAGCAGCCTAGTTCTTATCCTACAGCACCTCACCAGGACTTAAGTCCATGCATGGTAGCCTCAATAATTTTTTGCCAACACTATCAGCACTGGGAGTCCTGGTGTGGCGCTGTGGGCTAATGCGCTGGACTGCAAAGTCATTTGAACCACAAGGTCGGTGGTTCAAACTCACCAGCCGTTCCTCGGAAACCCTATACAGGGTTGCTGGGGGTTGGAACTGACTCGACAGCACTTCACAACAACAACATCAGCACTGGACTGTGGACCACCAAGTTGGCAGCTCAAACCCACCAGCTTCCTCTCTGAAACCCTGGACAGGATTGTTGTGAATCAGAACCAACTCCATGGTACTTGTCAACAACAACAACATAATGTGAAAGCATCCATTCTTCCTCAGTCTTCCTAATTCATTTATTTTCCACCCTTCATCAGTCTCTTCCAGTTTAAAAGGAGGAGGTGACTGGCCTTATTTCCTGGCGTCCAAAATGGGTTAATAAAACCGCCCGCTGAGTAATAATGCAAAACTCTTACATCTTTAAAATTGCTAAGTGTGTTACTCATTTGAATGTCGTTCCCTTTGGAATGATGGGCAATTTATGCACTTAGCCACCCTGGGTGGGATCACCCCTGTTTGTGGTTAGTTATCATTACAGTGAACTCTGAGACAGAGGAGAACCAGCCCATAGGACTTTCTAGGCCGCCATCTTTATGGGATGCCCTGGGTGTGGCGCTGTGGGCTAATGCGTTGGACTGCTAAATTGGTTTCAACTGCAAGGTTGGTGATTATATGGGCTCGCTATAGGTTGGAACCGACTCAACAGCGCTTAGCAATAACAACAAATCTTTACGGGAGTCGATCACTTGACTTTTCTTCCACGGAGTCATTGGGTGGGTTTGAACTACCAACCTTTTGGTAGCCAAGCAGTTTATCTTGTTGCCACCAGGTCTCCATGTTGTTGTTATTGTTGTTGTTAAGTGCCTTTGAGTCAATTCTGACCCATAGCAACCCTGTATAGGGTTTCCCAGGGGTGACTGGTGAGCTTGAACCGCCGACCTTGTGGTTCAAACCAATTTAGCAGTCCAGCTCATTAACCCGCAGCCCACACCAGGACTCCATAGTTAAGATTAAAAAACAAAACAAAACACCAAAATCCATCGCCAGGGATTCGAGTCCCACTCATAACATCTCAGTGCCATCGAGCCAGTTCCAACTCATATGCAGGCTTTTAATTATTATTATTATTTTTTTTAAACATCTTTTCAGGAGCAGAAAGTCTCATCTTTCACCCATGGAGTATGGCTGGTGGGCTTGAACTGCAAATCTTGTGGTTTGCAGTCCGGTGCTTATCCTACAGTGCCACACCAGAATTCCTAGCAAGTCAACAGGACAGAGTATAAATTCCTAGAGAGTTTCCTAGGCTGTAGCTCTGTGGGATAAGTACTGGACTGAAGACCACAAGGTGGTTGGAGCCCACCAGAGCCTGTGCAGGACAGAGAAACCATTTACAACAAGGATCTTAATGGACGCAGATTGGTAGTTGTGTCTCCCATGAAGTAGCTGGGTGGCTTCAAACCACTGAACCTTTGAGTATCAGCTGAATGCTTAACCATTGTGCCACCAGAGCTCCTTTTGACTTTCATGTTGTGTTCTGTCAAGTTGGTTCTAACCCACAGAGACCCTGTACAGGGATTCTTCTTCAAGTGATCCATGGATTCTAACCACTGAGTCAGAGTCCTGGTATGGCGCTGCGGGTTAATGCGCTGGACCGCAAAGTCGGTTTCAACCACAAGGTTGGTGGTTCAAGCTCACCAGCTGCTCCTTGTAAACTTTACACGGGGTTGCTATAGGTCACAACACACTCGACAGTACTTAACAACAACAACATACTGTTGGTCAATACAGAACTCACTAGGCCATCAGGGCTCCTTGGCTGCCAGGTTGTTAAGTCAGCTCTGACTCATAGTGACCCCAGATGGTGTTTCCAGGGAGCGGCTGGTGGGTTTGAACCACTGACCTTGTGGTTAGCAGTCCAGTGCTCAGCCTACAGCAGTACAGCAGAACTTTTAGCAATCCTGGAATTCCTTCTTAACAATTGAAGAAACTGAGCATCACAAAGAGTAACTGCCTTGCCCAAGATCACCCATGTCTCAGTGGGTTCAGATGGATGTAACAGGGTCTTCTGACTCCTGGGCACAACAGAGTAGAACGTTGCTCAGCGCCATCTTCCTCACCTTTGGTATGTGTGCGTCCATCTCACTGAGCATTCCTCCAAACAGGAAGAAGACTTGAAGCACTTACAGATGAAGGTCACACAAGGACCCCACACCATTCAGGATGAGTTACTACAACAGTGAAACAGGAATCCTTGTTCCACCGGCCCATTTTTGTCATTGTTGTTGTTGTTGGAAAAGAGCAATGTGGGTTCTTGACCCATATTTTTGTGGTTGTCGTTGTTGGTAAACAACACTGTGGGTCCTTGACTCTACATCAGTCTTTAAGATGTTGCCGTGGATGCCATGTCGAGAATGAAATTTCCGACCTAAAATCCAAACTTCCTTCTGATTTGCCATCCTCCCCATAAAATGCACTATAAGCTAGAACAATTTCAACTAACACACTCGTTAATGTGAACCACATGACACAGTAAGTCATCCATCAGGCCTGGGAGCAGATGTTGGGTTGGTAGAGAGCAGATGAAGCATTGAACAAGAGCATGAATGAAGACTGTAGATGGCATATAGTGAGGATAATAAGTGTAAAGAGTGATGGAGGAGTAGATGGAGGAATGGAGGCAACCCCTGGGAGGAGGTGGGTTCACTGTGGTTGCATGGAAGCAGTTGCGACGATTGATGTGAAACAAAATGTATGATGTGCTGAATGCAACTGAATGAAGGATTACAATTTCCAATAAAAAGTTAGAAAATGAAAAGCAGAACAGAATGATAGGGGGTGAAGTCCTGGTGTGGTGCTGGAGGATAAGCACTGGAGAATTAACCACAAGGTCGGTTATACGCGGGGTCACTCTAAGTTAGAAAGAACTCAATTGTACTTAACAACAACACCATGGGACTAAGTCTTGTATAAGACTTTGTTTTACTTGGATCCACAATC
>NW_006409018.1:358826-371163 GCF_000296735.1 Chrysochloris asiatica | reverse complement strand
TATGTGTGTGTGTATACATGGGGTAACAAGATAGTAGGAGACCTTCAGAAGAAAAACTACTTGGTTATTTTACATCTAATCATCAGAGGGAAAAGAAGGGCGCTGGTAAATCTACGTTGCCCTTTTCAGCACGTTGCCCTGTGTGAAATGTCCGCACAGTGTCTGGCCAACCCTATGTCTGAGGTTCACATTCTAAAACTTGTGCACTTTGGTGGTTGTTAAAATGCAACCACCCATCTCCCTCCTAAACTGTGGGGGAAAGGGGCAACCTTAACACTGCTATTACTGTGTGCTTGCTGCTGGGTTGATTCTAATGTATGAGGACCCCAGGAGACTGAGTAGAGTGGCCCCATTAACTCCAAGCTGAGTTCTGACTCATCGTCACGCTCTATAGGGTTTCTGAGACAGCAAGTCTTTATGGGAGCAGACAGCTTCATCTTTCTCCTGTGGAGCAGCTGGTGAGCTTGAACCACTGAACCTGCGGTTAGTATCGCAATGTTTAACCCATTGTGTCACCAGGACTAGTATTGTTGTTGTTAAGTGCCGTCGAGTCAGTTCTGACTCACACCCACCTTGTATAGGGTTTTTAAGGAGTGGTTGGTGGGTTTGAACTGCCGCCTCTATGGTTGGCAGTTCAGTGTTGATGAGACAGTGCCTCACGAAGAGTCCAACTTCATTGTCGTTTGTCAAGTGACGTCAAGTCAGTTCTGACTCATACCCACCTTGTATAGGATTTCTGAGGAGTGGCTGGTGGATTTGAACCACTAACCTGGTGGATTTGAACCACTAACCTTCCGGTAAGCAGTCCCGTGCTTATCCTACAGGGCCACACCAGGACTCCATATACATATCAATATCTCTGAGTATTCCTACACACGTATTTACTGTTGTTTAGTGCTGTCAAATTGGCTCTGACTCAGAGACACTGTATAGGGTTTCCAAAGAGTGGCTGGTGAGCTTGAACCACCGACCTTGTGGTTCAACACCAGGACTCCATAGCACGGATTGTTGTTGTTGTTAAGTGCCGTCGAGTTGGTTCCGACTCATAGCGACCGTGTATAGGGTTTCCGAGGAGCGAGTGGTGAGTTTGAACCGCCGATCTTGCAATTCAAATCAATCTCATGGGTTGAGTGCTTATCCTAAACATCGCCACACCAGGACTCCATGTCAGGGGTGTATAACATCATTCGTGGGCCATACAGAGCAATCAAATCAAAAATTAGCCTGATATGTTTAGTCAAACATTTAATTAGCTCACCCCTACTGTGATGTTCGTATTTTGGACATATAGTCAGGAGGGACCAGTCACTGGGGAAGGATATCATGTTTGGTAAGGTGGAGGGTCAGAGAAAAAGAGGAAGACCCCCAATGAGATGCATTGGCCAAGTGGCAGCATCGTTGGACTCAAGTGTGGCAACAGTAGTGAGGTTGGCCCAGGATCAGTGTTTCGTTCTGCTGTGCATAAGGTCGCTGTGGGTTGGTACCGAATCAATGGCACCTAACAACATAACCTTGATGGCTGGAACTTTGGTTGCCATGACAGGGCCAGAACAAATGAGTTCAAGGGCCTTATACTTATGTTGTTGTTGTTAAGTGCCTGTCGAGTCGGTTATGACCCATAGTGACCCTGCATAAGATTTTTGAGGAGCGGCTGATGAGCTTGAACCGCCAACCTTGCAGTCCAAACCAACTTTGCAGTCCAGCGCATTAACCCTCAGCGTCACACTAGGACCCCATCATAGGAATCCTGTATTGGGTTTCCGGTGAGTACTTGATGAGTTTGAACCTCTGACCTTGCAGTTCAAACCGACCTTCCGGTCCAGTACTTATCCTACAGGGTCACCCCAGGACTCCAAGCAGGGAAACAGACATGCACAGTTTTGTTTTTGTTTTGTCTTGTCTTTGTGTTTTCATCCTGGATGGAGAATTTGCTGGAGGAATTTCTGATAAATGAATCTTCCTGCTTTTGATGTTGCAAGGAATGGAATGTCAGGCAAATATTGCTTGACATGCTTTTAGATGGTATTGAAAAGTTTGAACATTAATGTTGTTATTTGTAGTTCAAATTGAGCCACCCCCTGGCTCACAGAGACCTCTCGCACAACGGGATGGACCACCGTGGGATCTCTTGTGGATCAGAGGGTTATGAGCCATAAATAGAGTTTCCATTGGTTGATACTTGGAATCAGATCACCAGACCTTTCTTCCTCATCTTAGTCTAGAAGCTCTTTGTGGCTCCTGCACCAATCCATCTCCCTTACCCATGTGGGCCCTTTGATTTTCCAAACACGATCACTATTTCCAGTGAGTGATCCCTTCTAATGATCTACCCAAAGCAAGTAAGTTGGAAAACATTCCGCTGTGACCCATTGGGGTCTCGTGGCTTGCTTTCCAAAGTCAACCTCCAGTCCTTTCTTCCTAGTCTCTCTTAGTCTGGAGACTCTGCTGAAACCTGTTCAGTATCACAGCAATATACAAGCCTCCACTGACAGATGAGTGGTCTTTGCACAAGAGACGCATTGGGTAGGGATTGAACCCGGGTCTCCGGCATGAAGGCTGAGAAGTCTAGCACAGAGCAATCATTGTACTTGAAGCTACTGGAGATTTTTAGGCTGCTAGTTCCCATCACCTGGACCCCCAAAACTCATCCACGATGTATTTTTCCCATATTGCTTTGATATTCCAACTGTGAAGATTTATAATCTCCAAACTTTTATTTTCATTTTTTTCCCCCTGTGTGAGACATTTATCTTCTTCAGGACAACTCGGCGACCTCGGATACTCGGTGAGCTGCAGACCACATGGGTAGATGCTGTCATTTCAAGCACTATCACCTTCAATTTTGTCGAGAGCCTTAGCCCTGGGTGGTGGTAAACTGTGTCGTGTGGTATTAAGAGGAACTCGGCAAGACATTCAAACCTCACTCCTGTGTCTTATTTGTTTACTGCAGAAGGCCGGGAAATTGGCTAGAGCAAAGATTACTCATGTGAAAAATAAAGATTTGGGATTTCTTAGGCAATCAAAGAACAAAAATTCATGTTTTGAAAAAAAAAAAATTATAAATGTATTTTGTTGTTGCTGTTGAGAATACACTCAGCAGACCACCCAAAGGAAACCCAGTGTGAACAAAGCAATTCTGACGCATACAGATGCTACAGATATTTTCTCAGATTTCTCCCGTGAAGGGGTTGGGTGGCCTTGAACTGCTGATTTTGTGGTTAGTAGCCTAGCACTTCATCCACAGTGCTACCAGGGCAGAACAGACACAAGTAAACACTTTCTACATGTTCAATTCAATGGTGTGAAGAACATTCTTTGAGTTGGATAACCCTTCTCACCCTCCTTGTCTGACCTGTTCCTCCCCCAGGAACATACGCTCACTGCCCCTAAGCTTCCCATCTCATCTCTTTGAAGTGCAATTGTCAGTTTGACCCCACGTTTTGGAACTGACATACTGTGACCCTACGCACAAGAGAATAAAACACTGCCTGGTTCCTGCTCTAACCTCACAATCCTTGTTACGCCTGAGCCCTTTACTGCTGCCACTGTGCCAATCCATCTCATAGGGGCTCAGGGAAAAAGAGGAAGACCCCCATGAGATGGATTTACACAGTGCCAACAGCAATGGGTCTTTCGCTGACCCTCCAGTTTTACCAAACATGATATCCTTCTCCAGCAACAGGTCCCTCCTGGCAATATGTTCAAAGTGTGAGAGACGAAGTTTTGGCCATCCTGACCTCCAAGGAGCACTCTGGCTGCACTTCTTTCAACACAGATCTGTTGGTTCTTCTGGCAGTCCATGGCACTTTCAGTATTCTCCTCTAACACCATAACTCAAATGCATCCATTCTTTTATGGTCTTCCTTATTCACTGTCCAGCTTTCGCATGCATATGAGGTTATTGAAAATACCATGGTTTGGGTCAGGTGCACTTTAGTCCTCAAGCTGACGTCTTTGATCTTCAACACTTTAAAAAGGTCTTGTGAAGCAGATTTGCCTAATGCAATATGTTGTTTGATTTCTTGACTGCTGCTTCTGTGAGTGTTGATGGTTGATCCAAGAAGAATGAAGTTCTTGACAACTTCAGTCTTTTCTCCATTTATCTTGATGTGGTTTATTGGTCCAGTGGTGAGGATTTTGGTCTTCTTGACATCTTGTATAGATCTTAGATGAGCACAATGCTAAAGGCAGACATTGTTTGCTAGTCCTGGAGGGCACTGTAGGACTAACATTGGAACCCAAGGTTGGTTTGAATCGCAAGGTTGGCAGTTCAAACCCACCAGTCACTCCTCAGAAACCCTATACAAGGTCGCTAAGTGTTAGAACTGACTCGATGGCACTTAACAACAACAACAACAACAACAACAACAACAACAACAACAACAACAAACTAAGCTATTATTTGATTTCAAGGAGCCCTGTTGGTGCAGCAGGATAAAATTGGCCTGCTAGTGAAAGGTTGGAATTTAAAACCCACCAGCTGTTCTGCGGGAGTAAGAAGAGCCAGTCAGCTTTGGTAAAGATTTAGAGTCTTGGAACCCTATGGAATAGTTGCCGTGACTTGGAAACGACTTTATGGCAGTGGAATTGATTTTGGGTTTGGTAGAGCTTGCCTTTAAGAAAAGTCTTCACGGGATATTTTTGGTTTAAGGTTTAAAGATAATCTCAGGGAAATAGTTTTAGCCATTCATTCAGGGACCGTGGATCCAGAAATCTGGATTCCATGAGCACTCTAATTATATCTACACAACTAATCAATGAAAACATTTCATTCTTCCTTTCCTCATGAAACATGTTTTCATTGATTAGTTGCATAGTTATAATTAGAATCAGAAGAAATTAGACCATGTAGCCAATGAGTACCAGAAAGACCACCTGAAAGGACATTTTTCTAAGAAGCAGCTCCCTTGTTGACTGTATTTTTCTATTTCTGCTTACACAAGATGCTCCCCAAGTTCCTCTGTGGGATACAGAATGATAGCACAGTCACACAAAATATCAGCAGAAATCACATAACCTAACACAAGAAGCCAAGAAGGAAGGAATAGAGTAGAGGGAAGAGGCTACAAGAGGAATCTTGGAGACAAAATGGCGGATGGATGTTGAACACACAATGGAGGATAGAAGATAAGGTCAACACAGACATGTTGCAGTATCCAAAGGTGTAAAAAGGTTTGGGCCTTCTTACATATTTCCATTCTTCAGTCACAGTATTCTGGTAATGTTGAAAATGTGTCTTGCAGGAGGATCCATGCTCCAGAATTACATGCTCTCTTGTTTAGGCAAAGTGACCTTCCATTGAGGTACAGTATGGCGGACAAGGAGGACCACCAGCTTGTAGCCGTGTGACAATGGTAGCCAGAATAACAGAGGGGGGACCCCATGAGGGCCACAGTGCAGCCACTATATATTTAGGTACCCTAAAGGGGGCGGTAAAGGAGCTCTGGTAGCGTAGTGGTTACGAATTGGGCTGCTATCCTCAGGATCCGCAGTTCGAAACTACCAGCTGTTTTGTGGGAGAAAGATGAGGCTTTTTGCTCCTTAATGATTTACAGCCTCGGAGACCCTGTACAGGATCACTACGAGTTGGAACCAACTCCATGTTACTTAACAACAACAACAACAAAGGGGGCGGTGATGGTCATTGGATTGTGGTCATATATTCCATCTCAGCTGTGTTGGAAGGTAACTACCGTGCAAACTCTGGGGAACGGCCCTCACATGAAATCGTGGGGGAGAAGCCTAAAAAAAGATGAAAGAAAAGAACATGTGCCCCTCAGGAGAAAGTTTATATGTTGTTGTTAGTTGGTGTGCAGCCAACGTTGACTCATGACAACTTTGTGTGTAACAGAATGAGTTGCTACCAGGTCCTGCACCTTCTTAACAATCATGGTGGGTCTGGTCTAGTCGATTGTCGGGGTCACGGTGTGTTTTCAGTGATTTCTAATCTTGGGGGCTCATCTTCAAGCACAATATCGGGTAGTGTTCTACTGAGACACATAGAGTTTTTATTGACTGATCTTTGGAAGTAGGTTGCTAGCCCTTTGTTCTTGGACTGTCTTTGTCTGGAAGGTCTGCTGAAACCTGTCCCTGCTAGGATTTGAAATCCTGTTGGCAAAGCTTCCAGCACTGCAGCAAAATGAAGCCACCACGATACAACAAAGGTTGTTGTTGTTAAGTGCACTTGAGTTGGTTTTGATTTGTAGTGACCCTGTGTAGAGTTACCAAGGAGCAGCTGGTGGGTTTGAACTGCCAACCTTGTGATTGGCAGTCCATTGCTTATCCTACAGCGCTACACCAGTGTAGGTAAGCTTGGGTTTTTCACTGACCTGTCCTGCTCACCTTAATGCTGCCAACAGAATCGATAACTTCTTTTCCCACCAGCAACAACCATATCATAATGAGATTATAGTTTACATCACAGCTTTGTGAGCACCTGCTATTACTGTCGCTCGTTCCCAGCGTATAAAAAGAGATGATTACAAATGTCCAAGCCATAATTTCTTCTTCAGAATGTATCAAGTAAAGCCAAACATTAATAATAAAAATGCTCCATCGTGTCAAACAACCTTTGAATCAAAGTGATCTTTGGATTTCTCTTGTCCACTGGAAATGAAAATTTCCATTTGTACCTGAAAAACAGTATGAGTTATGTTTCTGCTGGTGGCTTAGGGCATTCTATTTTAATGGTCGGTGAAGAACATTATCTGTGACAAGAGAACTGATCAAAGGTGGTCTGAGAACACCCGAGAGGCAGTAGTTCTTCATTAATGATGGAGTCTGAGCTACTCTGGCACAGAGCTGCTCTCATTGATGAAACGCTCATGGGTTTCAGTGGTGAGATGTCATATGTGATCCTGGCAAGACCCGGCTGAGGACAAGTCTTCTGATGATTGAGGAGATAGATTGATGCAGTCACAATGATGCAGCCATTCGTTGACTTTTTGGAGTTGTCTTTGACCCATGATGACTTTTGTTCAACAGATCAAAATGTTGTTCATTCCTGTCTCAGTCCTCTAAGTCTGACGCCTGGCAGCCAGCACTCAGTCTTTCTCTTTCCATGAGTCCAGAGTCCTCAACTGCTCCTTCTCTGCATGTCCTCATCTCTGTCTCCATCTCTGGTGTCGCTGCTTCTCTGGATAGGGTCCCACATTCCACTTGTGCTCTTCTCCCTTGATGGTCCTAGGGTCCTCTGTTCCTGGAATGTAAAATTAACTACTCCTCCCTTTTTGTTACACAACTTCTACTTATACAATTTTGGGGGTGGGGAGATGTAGACAAAAACACTCAGGCATGTATAAGCATTTAAACCACCAAAGGGCACATTCAGCAAGCCTGCCTCCTGGCTGCCAGCTCTCAGTCCCTGACTTCCCATGACTCTAGAGTCCTCAGCTGCTCTCTCTCCATGTCCCCATCTCTGCTTCCATCTCTGGTGTCACTGCTTCTTTGGATAGGATTCAATATTGCACTTGTGTTCTTCTCCCTGATGGTCCTAGGATCCTCTGTTTCTGGACTGTAAGATTAACCACTCCCCACTTTATGTTATAAAACTTCTACCTTTACAATTGTGACAGTCGCAATTAGTTATGATAACAATTGTTGTTGTTATGTGCCGTGGAGTTGCTTCTGACTCATAGCGACCCTGTACAGGGTTTCCGAGGCTGTAAATCTTTATGGGAGCAGCAAGCCTCATCTTTCTCCCGCGGAACAGCTGGTAGTTTCGAGCTTGCTGACCTAGCAGTTCGCAGTCTGATTCGTAACCACTACGCTACCAGAGCTCCTTCATGATAACAATTACTCACTATTAAATCATAAGAATATTATGCCCGTCTCTCTTCACCAGACCCTTCTAGACAAGATGAAAACTATTCAGTGAGGACCACGTCTCTTATTTCTTGATGATGTATATTAAGTAAAGGAATTGTTGGGTCATATTGTATTGTCCTGGTGTGGCTCTGCAGGATAATGCACTGGACCGTGAGGTTGATTTGAGCTGCAAGGTTGGTGGTTCAAACCTACCAGCTACTCCTTGGACACCCTAGGCAGGATCACTCTGAGTCGGGACTTACTTGGTGGAACTGAACAACAATGATATAATAATTCCAACTTTTCCAGAAAGCACAATGGCTGCACCATTTACAGTCATTGGTTGTTTTCTGTGTGTGTGTGTGTGTTTTTAAACTTTGTTATTAATATTGGATTTGCATGTCTCTAATGGGGTCCTAAGGAGCTCTGGTAGCGTAGTGGTTATGAATTGGGCTGCGAACCTTAAGGTCAGAAGTTCAAAACTACCAGCTGTTCCGCGGGAGAAAGATGAGGCTTTCTGCTCCTGTAAAGATTTATAGCCTCAGAAACCCGGTACAGGGTCCCTATGAGTCAGAACCAACTCCATGGCACATAACAACAACAACAACAATGAAGTCCTGGTGTGGCGCTGTGGGCTAATGCGCCAGACTGTAAAGCCGTTTGAACTGCAAGGTTGGCGGTTCAAGCTCACCAGCCGTTCCTCAGAAACCCTATACAGGGTCGCAGTAGACTCAACGGCACTTAACAACAACAACAACAATGGAGTCCTGGCGTGGAGCTGCAGATTGATGCGCTGGACTGCAAAGTCAGTTTCAACTACAACGTGTGTGGTTCAAGGTCACCAGCCACTCCTTGGAAACTCTATACAGGATTGCCATGGGTTGGAAGCAACTCGACGGCACTTAACAATAACACTGGCTAATGATTATGAAAATTTCTTTCTATGTTTGCGGACTGTGGGAAAGTCTTTGGTGTCTGTGGATGTTTCTCGTCATTGAGAGTAATGTTGGCTTTTGGAGATACATGACGGTGGTGGTGGTGGTGATGTGCATGGAGCCGATTAGAGAATGGGAAAATGCAGATGGTTTTCTTGGTTGAATGTGCACTTTGCTTTAGGATGGGTTTGGCTGGTGTTGGTGGTTGTCACTGATCGGGAATCGAAGAGATGATATTGAGTCTTGCCCTGTGGATAGGGCCGTAGTGGGTACGGTTGTGGCGGAGCGGTATGTACATGACTTCGGTCCTCTGTCTGGTGAGGCGAGAAGAGAAAACACACGCACAAGAGAGAAGGAAAACAGTAAAGACAGAAAAAATTTAAAAGGTGGCGGTAGCCAGATATAGAATTATTGTTGTTGTTAGGTGTCCTCGAGTCTGTACGGAAGCATAGCGAACCTGTGCGGAACAGAATGAAACACTGCCCAGTCCTAAGTCAACCTCACAATTGTTGTGTTTGTGCCCATCACTGCTCTCACTGTGTGAATACCATCTTGTTGGGGGTCTTCCTTGTTTTCAGTGAACCCTCCACTTGGCATTTTACGCTCCCATTTTGATAGCCCTCCCTTCCTGATTTACAAAGTGCGTTGACATGTGTTGGTTCTGCTGAGTGTTTCACAAGTGGTGAGGTGGGCAGAGCGATCAACTAGCTACCTGTTTACAACAATACCTTCTCCTCAGAGCTGTGATTATGAATCATTGGAGACCACCAGGAAACCTAGATTCTAGAATTTCCGATGCCTCTGTAAAAGCTCTTCTTTGAAGAAAGACAAACTTTACCTGAGTCCAGGTTTTCATTCTTGATCTTGCTTGACAGTTTCAATAGTAAATGTGGGTGGGTGGGTGGCAAGAAGGAAAACGCACACTGTGGACGAGTACTCAAGGATACGGTCCACTTGTTGGTATAAGAGGCATTGCCAATTTATAATCCTCTTTTTAAATGGACGAGGTAATAAACAGCAAGTCTGCCTCCCCGACAGCAATATCTGTACTTATTAAAACAAACTGCCTTCACATCGCAGCGCTGTTGTCTTATTCGTTCTGTTTGTCGACAATTCTCTGAATGAACTTTCTGGTGTCCTTCCATATGGGTGAGTTCAGCCTGGTCACAATATTTAATGGATGAAACTGAGAAGAGACACACTGGAACTGATGAAACCGTCTCAGAATCCCTAGGCTAACTGCCTGTAAAATCACACAGAAACCAAGCAAAACATTCACAAGCACAGCCCTGTAATTCTGAAACTTACAGTCCAAAGGGATGTTCATCACTCGGTTTGCTCATTCGTTGTTTCATTCCGTTACGAGCTGCCCACACACTGGGACTGGCTGTATATGGATTTTGTTGCAGGCCTCAAGTTGGTCCCAGAGAGGTGTGGACCCAGCGTGCAGAGGAACAAAGGCAGGGATGTCAACAGCTACTTACACACCGATGTTCAGTCACAAAGCACGATTTCTGATAGCAGAAAGGGGAACACAACCCAGATGCCCATCAACAGAAGACTAGAAATACCAAGTATACTCTTCCTAGACAGTGGGATCTTTCAGCTAGGATGCTTCATTGGAGCCCTGGTGGTACAGTGGACTAAGCATCAGGCTGCAAACCAAAACGTTGATGGTTCAAGCCCACCAGCTGTACCTTGGAAGATGAGGGCATCAGTTCCCATAAGGAGCGGTTCTGCCAAGTCTTATAGAGTTTCTCTGAGTCTGAATCAACCCAAGGGTGGTAGGTCTGATGTTTCGTGATAGGCCCAGCCCTGTGCTTTCCCCGTCATCAGTTACAGATCAGACCTTTGAGATCCCGAGGGTTTTTTCATTGGGGGATTTTTGGAAGTAGATCACCAGGCCTTTCTTCCCACTCTCTGTTAATCTGGAATCTCTGCTGACACCTGTTCAGCATTCTAGCCACCCGCAAGCCTTCACTGACAGGATGGCGGCTGTCCGTGAAGTGCACTGACTAAGAATCGAACCTGGGTCTCCCACGCAGAATACGAGAATTCTCTTATGAACTACAGGACAGCGACCCACAAAGTCGGCGGTTCAAACCTGCCATCTGCTCCTTAAAAATCCTATACGGGGTTTCTATGAGTCAGAATTAACTCAATGGCACTTAATATAACACTACCCATGTATTTAATACTTAACACTAAATAAATGCTTAATCATTTCCCAATACTTAATAATACAATACCAAGTCAAATACTTAGGAAGCATCCTTTGTATTAAGTATTTTATTGGACTTAAAAACATTCTTTTTATCAAGTAGAATACAGTAGAATCCCTTGTGTACCACCCTTTGAAATGTTCTGTTCAGCCCTTTTGCTTCATCATCTATTCCTGTTTGTTGTAGCCACTTTATGTTCAAGAGCAAGTTTCAGAATCTCTTGTGATATCCACAAAAATGATCCTTTTTATTAAGTGTTTTATTCTTCCAGTCAACTGTTGGGAATACGAGTACAATGTATTGTAAATTCTGTTGTTGTTGTTGCTAAGTGTCATTAAGTCCGTTTCCACCCACAGTGACCTTGTACAGGGTTTCTGAGGAGTGGCTGGTGAGTTTGAACTGCCCACCTTACAATTCCATCCAACTTTGGGATCCAGCACCACACCAGGACTCCATGATTATGTGAGTTCAATACAAGGGGGCTTCAAAGAGTTGGTGGAAAAATTCCATTTTGAAGCCCCTCAAATCTCCCCTGGAGGCTCCTCTGAAACCCATTCATGATCTTGTAACACATAAGCCTTCACTGATAGGCAGCTGATGGCTCAGCATGTGTGTGCTGACCAGGAATCGAACCTGGGTCTCCGGCGTGGAAGGGGAGGATTCTACCACCAAGCCAGAACCGATTTTACAAATGAATACAATGCAATCCTGATTCATAAACTGAAAATTTAAGCTCATAAATTTTATTTTTAACTTTAGTCATAACAGTAAGTGTCTTAGCTTCCTAGTGTGGCTGTTAACAGAAGGATCACAAGGTGGGTGCTTTAAAGAGCAGACATTTATTTTCTCACAGTTATGGAGGCTGGAAGACAGAATTCAGGGTGTCAGCTCTGGGGAAAGGTGCTCACGCTGAGGGCTCTGGGGAAAAGGGTCTCTTTCAGTCTCTGTTCCTTGGTTCCTAGTCCATCTTCCTGTGGCTTGTACCTTCCAACTGGATGTGTATCTTCCTTCCTCTTCTGAGTGATGTCACAGTTGTGGGGGCAGGGTCTCCATGATCCAGTGCTGCTGTAACAGAACGGCCACAAGGGGGTGGTTTTCATGGACAGACCTGGATTTTTTCACAGATCAGGAGACCGGAAGTCAGATTTCAGGGCACCAGCTCTGGTGGTAGGGTCTCTCTCAGAGGGTAGTTGGGGGGAAAATCCTTACCTCTTTCAGCTTTTGTTCCTCAGTTCCTTGGCCATCTTCCTTCAGTGTGCACCTTCCCTTCTGTTTGTGCCTCTCCTTACCTCCTCTCCTAATCATGTCACAGTGGGAGTCTCCTTGACTTGGTGATGCTGTAACCGAAGAACCACACGGGGTGGCTTTGATGGA
>NW_006409018.1:347491-358331 GCF_000296735.1 Chrysochloris asiatica | reverse complement strand
TTCAGGACACTGGTTCTGACAGCAGGTCCGTGTTGTGTCTTTCATCTTCTGTTCCTGTGTTGCTTGGTTATTTTCCTGCTCCGTGTTCCTTCCCCTCAGTGCTTCTCCTTACCTCGTCTCCCGAGTATTTCAGTGTGTGGGGGTATCCATGAACTTGTGCTACTGGAGCACAAATCCCACCGGACCCGAGGGCTTTAAACCAAACACATGGATGCTCACTATTGTGGTGGCTGGGTATCGGAATTCTGGGTGTTGGCTCTTGTAGAAGGTCGTTGTCTCTTTCTGCTTCTGTTCTGGGGTTCCCTGGCCATCTTCCTGTGGTGTGTACCTTCCCCTTGACGCCTCTCCTACCTCCTCTCTTGAGTGATGTCACATTGTGAGTCTGCGTGATCTGGTTCTGCTGTAACAGAAATCCCACCGAACCCAGGGGATGGGGAAACAAGAGACACAGACTTTTTGACAATTCTGGCAGCTGAAATTCTGAATTCAGAATGCCAGCTCTTGTGGAAAGTCCATGTCCCTTTCAGCTTGTGTTCCTGGGTTCCCCGTCTGTCTTCCTATGGAGTGTACCTTCTCCTCCGTGTCTCTCTTTACTTCACCTCCTGAGCAATGTCACACTGTGGGGGTCTCTATGACCTGGTGCTGCTGTAAGAGAAATCCCACCAAACCCAGGGGAAACAACAAACATGGATTTTCTCACGGTTCTGGAGGGTGAAGTCTGAATTCTGAAGGCTGCTGACTCTGTGGTAGGTCCTTGTCTCTTTCAGCGTCTATTCCTGGTCCCCTGGCCATCTTCCTATGGTGGGTACCTTCCCCTCTGGTTTCTCCTAACCTCCTCTCCCTAGTGATGTCATAGAGGGGGGCTGGTCTCTGTGACCTGGTGCTGATGTAATGGAAGAATCAGAAGGGGGTGGCTTTGATGGACAAATTAAGACAGACTAGGAAAAGGGAGAGGCAGATCACTTCCCATGGAAAAACCTCATGAATAGCTGCAGGATAGTATCAGATACAGTGCTGGAAGATGAACCCCTCAGGTTAGAAGGCAATCAAAATACGACTGGGGAAAAGCTGCTTCCTCAAAGTAGAGGTGATCCTGAAAATCCAGGAAAACCCTCCCCCAAGGCGACAGACTGACAGTAATACCAACAATGGGCTGAAACTAAAGGACGATTGTGAGGATGGCGCAGGGCCAGCTAGTGTTTCCTTTTGCTGTGTGTAGGGTCGCTGTGGGTTAGAGCCGACTCGACAGCACCTCACAGCAACAAAAACACAACACACTGCTTTTGGTAAAGGTTGGCACAGCAATTTAGGTTCCCATCCAACAGTTTCTACACAAGTTGTTTAGTGGTAATGACTAAACACAACGTGTGAACAGTCTCATCCTTTGTCTTCTGGTTGTTCCATTTCCATTCATCTAGTTTCCCTGTCTCCTCGCCTATTTACCTCTGTTTTTAAGTCACTGTGGACACTTTGGCCTCATATAAGTGTTTTTTTTTAAAGGAACACAATACTTTCAGGTGATATTATTTTTTGAGCCAATCTGTTATTTTGATACAAGGTGATCTCAGGGGTTACTTTTGGCTTTAGGTTTGAAGAATGTCTCAGAGAGATAGTCACGGGACTGACTAGTTCAGTCTCAACCATCCCAGTTAGGTCTATGCTTTGTATGTGTGTGTGTCCACCTCCCACTCTATTTTTATTTTAGGAATTTGAGTTGTGCTCCACATTTTCCGTCTCTTCTATCACGGCCCATTTATTCTGGTTCCAATAGAACGGTTGATAGTGGTACTCCTGGTCTCAGGGTAGGTGGCGTCACGCTTCATGTTAGACTATTTGTCCTGTGGACGAGCTGCTTCTCTAAGTCTTTGGTTCCCTTTTTTCTCTTCTGCTCTGTCACAACGTCATCTTTGGGTCTACTTTTTGAGAAACCAACTTACTTGCGTCGGCACCACATAAGAGATCTATAAGCAATGGTGAGGAATGGGCATTCCAAAACACTTAATTGTGCTCACAAGGAACTGCTACACAGACCAAGACCAAGGGGACACTGGATGGTTTAAAATCAAGAAATGTGTGTTGTCATCATGGTGGGCAGGTTTGTATCCTGTCAGCATACTTAACTTAGTTTTTATGTTGAACAGAAGAATCCTGGTGTGGCACTGTAGGATAAGCACTGGACTACTAAACACAGGGTCTATGGTTGAAACCCACCAGTTACTTCTTGGAAACCCTACACAGGGTCACTATGAGTAGGAACCAACTTGATGGCAACTTAACAACAACATGCTGAGCATATAATCCAAGAAGCTGGATTATATGAAGAACTCAGCATCAGGATTTGAGGAAGACTCATTAACATCCTGTGATATGCAGATGATACAACCTTGCTTACTGAATGTGAAGAGGACCTAGAATATTTACTGATGAGGATCAAAGATCACAGCCTTTGGTATGGATTGCATCTCAATGTAAAGAAAACAAAAATCCTCACCACTGGACCAATAAATAACATCATGATAAGTGCAGAAAAGATTGTAGTTGTCAAAGACTTCATTTTGCTCGGATCCACCATCTACACTCATGGAAGCAGCAGTTAAGAAATCAAGCAACATATTGCATTGGGCAGATCTACTGCACAAGACCTTTTTAAAGTGTTCACGAGCAAATATTTCATTTTGAGGACTATAAAGTATAGCTTGTGTCATGGTATTTCCAATAACCTCATAGGTATGTGAAAATTGGACAGTGAATAAGAAAGACCATAGATGAACTGATGCATTTGAATTATGGAGTTGTAAAAGAATACTAAAAGTACCATGAACTTCCCGAAGAGCAAACAAATTTGTTTTGAAAGAAATGCAGCCATAGAGAAGGGAATCATGCTTGGTAATGTGGAGGGTCATGGGAAAAGGAGGAAGACCCTCAAAGAGATGGATTGGCACAGTGGCAGCCGCAATGGGCTCAAACGTAGCACCGATTGTGAGGATGGTACAGGACCGGGCAGTGTTTGGTTTTGTTGTGCATGGGGCCACTATGAGCTGGAAAGAGGGAGGGAGAGAGAGGGAAAGAGAGGAAGAAGGAGAAAGCAAGGGAGAGAGGGAAAAAGAATAAGAGGAAGAGAGAAGACGGAAGAAGAGAGAGAAGAGGAGGGAGAGACAGAGAGAGAGAAAAAAACTTTCCCTTAGAGCTGGTTCCCTGCATCCAGGCTTCCAGTGTCTCGAACTGTGAGAAAATACATTTCTGTTCTTAATGTCCCCAACTTGTGGTCTTTTTGTGATACCAACACTTGGTAATTAAGTCACGTGATTCTCTGAAGACTGGTTCACCTTTACTCCTTACAGTGTCAATGTTGTCTTGGAAGAAATACATCCTTGGAAAGCGAGGAGGGTGAGACTTTGTCTCATGAACTTGGGACAAGTTGCCAGGAGGGACCAGTCCCTGAAGAAGGTCATCCTGCTTGGTAAAGTGGAGGATCAACAAACACAAGGAAGACTGCCCCCACAAGATGGGTTGACATCGTGGTTGTAACAATAGGTTCAAACATGGCAGTGATTGTGAACAGGGTGCAGGATTGGGAAGCATCTCCTCTGTTTCTTGAGTTCATTGTGAGTCCGAACAGATACAAGACGGGTGGGAGCCAGGGAGACTTTTACTACTTCTTACTCACTTTTTATTCCAGCGTCATGTTTATATATATGAGGATGCTGGAAAAAACACCACCATCTTTCAGTTCCATGTTTCCATGAGATTTTTGAAACCCCTTGTGTGACATTTTCCACAAAGCAACAGGAGACACATTTCTTCTATCAATCACTCTTGTGACTCTCCGCTTTGTCCTTCTTCCAATGACGAATTTTTGTCTTAAACTTTTATTCCCCATTCTCCGTACCGTTCTCTCTGTTATTGATGGTCACCGAGACCATTAGGCACCAACGACATCTATCGATAGTTGTCATATACGTTTGGTTGTTTCTTTGCCTCACTTATTTTTTAAGGGTCTTCTTAGCAGATTAATGGATTCCAACTATCATTTCAATTATTTTTATTATGCCTGGCTCCAACTTGCTCCCATTAAAAACGAGAATGTTCAGTTCATTTAAGGATTCAATATTCCCATTAAGTAGTAATTCATGTCTGTTTCTCCTTTAGAACTCCACCAACTCCTGGGATTTCTATTTTGATTTATGGGAGTTCTTGCCATTGGGACCCAGGCTCAGCCTGCTGAACACTGTTTGTGTCTTGGGAACGCTACTTTGAGACGTTTATTAATTACTAATGGAGTCTCTTCTAGCCACTTCCTCTGTGGGTAACAGAGCGAACCCAAGGCTGAACTGTAAACTTTGGTGCGCTTTCAAGAAGAAGAAGAAGTTTTCTTTTCTTTTTTTGCTTACGTGAATACCAACTGGGGCAAATTCTAAGTGTGAAAATTATGCAGAATTGACAAACCAATCCCAACATAGACTTCAGAAATTTGGAATGTGCATGGAGAAGTTTGTCTGCCTGGTGAATTGCTGATATTTTGAGTCATAACTGATTATTTCTTGAAAACAATATTTAACACAATTTCAATGTATTTATTGAGGGATGAATGTACTTGTCACATTGTTATTGTGGTTAGATGCTGTCCATTTGGTTCCGACTCAGTATACTCATGGATAACACAACAAAGCACTGCCCAGTCCCGCGCCATCCTCACGATTGTTATGGCTGATCCCACTGTTGGGAACACTGTGGCAATCCATCTCGTTGGGGGTCTTCCTCTTTGTCACTGACCCTCCACTTCAGCAAGCATGATGTCCTTCAAGGATTAGCTCTTCCTGATGACACACCCAAAGTACATGAGACAGTCTTGCCATTCTCATAGCTAAGGAGCATTCTGGTTGTATTTCTTTCAAGACAAAGTTGGTCTTTTCCTGGCGGTCTGGGATACTCAATATTCATTGACAATACCGTAATTCAATAGCATTTACTCTTCAAAATGCCTTATTTATTGTCCAACTTTCTCATGCATAGATGATTGCAGTTGTTAAGTGTCGTCAAGTCGGTTCTGACTCAATTGAACCAATATATAGTTTTCAAAGAGCGGCTGCTGGGTTTGAACCATTGGCCTTGTGGTTAGCAGTCCACCAGGACTCCACATGCATAGGAAAATCCATGACATCTGTGAAGCAAGTGCACCTTGTCTTCAAAGTGTAAAACCTTTGCTCAGTACTTCAAACAAGTCTTGTGTACCTGAGGTCTGGGTTAGTTTCCTTTTGCTGAGTAACAAACATATCACACACTTAATGGAAACCAAAGCAAGTCAATTGTCTTCCAATTACTTCACACACTCATCCTCCCGACATGTGTCTCCAAGTAGAACTGTGCTCCACAGGGTTCTCAGTGGATGATTTTTCATAAGTAGATCCCACTCATGGTGTCCTGTGTGTGTCAGAGTAGAACTGTGCTCCACAGGGTTCTCAGTGGATGATTTTACATAAGTAGATCCCACTCATGGTGCCCCTGTGTGTGTCAGAGTAGAACTGTGCCCCACAGGGTTCTCAGTGACTGGATTTTAGAAGTAGATCTTTGTTCTGAGATGACTCTGAGGGACTCAAGCAGACATTTTTTTCAGTTTGCAGCTGAGTGTGTTCACTGTTGGGACCACTCAGGGTCTCCACTGATGCACACATACATAGAGCAGAGCTACATAATCCACTGCCACTGAGGCCCTCCTGACTCACTATGACCCTATAAAACAGAACAGAACTGCTCTTAAGGGTTTTTCAGACTAAGTTTTTACGGGAGCAGATAGCCTCAACTTTCTCCTGTGGATTGACTGGTAGGTAGGTTGCAATGAATCGAAGCTGACTTGATGCCAGTGGGTTTGAGGGCGTGGATCATGCAAGTGGTTAAATATTAATTTCAAGGTTAGAGGTTTAAGTCTCTCCAGAGGCAACTTGGAAGAAAGGCTTGGCAAACAACTTCTGAAAAATCAGGCACTGGAAACCTCCTGGGGTACCATGAATCTTGGGGATCGATTCCATTGAAATTGGTTTTGTTTTCTTGGCTTTAATAAGGTAGGAGTTGTCCTTAGATGTAGCAGACGGCTAATACACTTAACTGCTCACCTAAAGCTGGTATTTGCAGTCTACCCAGAGGTGCTTTGGAAAAAAGTCTTGGCGCTCAGCTTTCATAAAATCTTATGGAGCACAATTATAGTCAGATACATGTGGGATCTACACAAATGACAACTGGGTGTTTAGGATTTCATGTATTAAATCATCTACGATCCAGAGGGGGTCCCTGGGCATCACAAGTGGTTAAGCGCTGGACTAACCATCTAAAGGCTGGTGGTTCAAATACACCCAGAGGGCCCTCAGAAGAAAGGTCTGGCATTTTGCTTCCTAAAAGTTACAGCCCTGAAAACCCTTTGGAGTCTCCATAAATGGAAATGGAGTTGACTTGAAGAAGTCATAGACCCAAAGATCAGGGGAGTTGTCTTTGTTTCTGTGTGCACCCCCACAGTTGAGAGAACATAGATTTTTAATCAACAATGGAAAGGTCCCACTGTGTTTGTTAACATGCAGAAGGCGTTGTAATTAATAATCCCTTCTAGCGAGGCTGGGAGATAGAGCTGAAGTTCACAAGGGCCAATTCTTTTGGATTTAATATTTTGATAGACTTTCCCTATTTGTTTGGAAATTATCCTTCAGACAAAGTAGCAAATATTCCGCTACCAACGGAGTACTGTGGAACACATCGATTTCTAGGATTGCTTGTTGACGCTACTTTTGCTTTCGGAAAATACTTTTCTGCTAGGTTGAGTGATGGAGGGAGTGTTATTTTACTACCGTGTTCTGCTAGATTGAGGTTTTTGTGAACCATCACAACAGCGGAAGTGATGGTTATACCATGCAGATATTGCCCCTAATTCATTCAAGCATCTACCAATAAAATGTTTTTGAGGTACGGTGGTAAATTTTACTACTATCACAGTGTCAGGAATTAACAGGAAGACTATGAAAAATGGCTATATACTTAGACAACAGATAGACTTCTTTTTCTCCTTCCTTCTCTCTTTCTCTCTCTCTCCCTTCCTTACACAGGTAACTTCTGCGGTTATATCAGAAATATCACAAGCGGACAGTTTTGACAACAAGCAGAAATGTATTCTTTCACCGTTTATGAGCCTGGTAGTCCACATGTGGGGGTGCCAGTTAGAAGGTTTGTCTTTCTCTTTGTGTTGATGTTGGGGGATGCGTAGCAACCCACCAATCTCTTTGTGTGAGAAAGATGAGGCAAGGCTGTTGGTCCCCATAAAGATGGAGTGTGAGAAATCTTTGTCATCAATCTTCCCCTGGATCTAGGGGTTTTGTCAGCATAGGCATCTCAGGTCCAAAGGCCACATGCTATCCTTGGTTCTTCTTTTGTTGGTGGTAGGAGGTCCCTCTCATCTCTGGTTGCTTATTTAATTTTTTTTTTTTTTTTAATATCTCAAAAGAGATTTACTCAAGATACAACCTAATCCTGTATTGTATTGTTGTTGTTAAGTGCATTCTAGTCAGCTCTGACTCATAATGACCCTGGATAGCAAACTGCGGATCCTATACCAACACACCAGGACAATTACTATATAACTACTCAAAGGCAAGGGTCAGCGAAAAAGAGGAAGACCCCAACGAGATGAATTGGCACAGTGGCGGCAGCAATGGGCTCAAATGTAGCAACAGTTGTGAGGATAGTGCAGGACTGGGCAGGGTTTCCTTCTGCTGTGCGTAGGGTCACTGTGAGTTGGAAGCAACTCAACAACACCTAACACCAATGACTCTGTTTTTCCCCTTAAACATTTCCTTTGAAATCAACTGAAAACTGTAAACGTGAAAATAAGTATATTTGATTCTTCCCCCTAAAATGTTGAGTTTTTAAGAGCAAATTCATAATTTCATAAAAATTTTGCGTTATCCCTGAAAGAGTTTTCTATGTTGACTCAGTGAGGCAAATAGCAAATGTGTCAGTGATCATTTCAGTAGTTTATCAAATTGGGTGTAAAATACGCTATTTCTGTGAATAGTTCACTTCAATGGCATAGGTGGAAAGAAGGAGAGGTTGCTGACCGACTAGGGCTTTGTATATCAGCAGACATTCGTAG
Source organism: Chrysochloris asiatica (assembly GCF_000296735.1). Classification (NCBI taxonomy): domain Eukaryota; kingdom Metazoa; phylum Chordata; class Mammalia; order Afrosoricida; family Chrysochloridae; genus Chrysochloris; species Chrysochloris asiatica. The sequence continues at coordinate 350,200 of NW_006409018.1, read as the reverse complement.
GTGCCATCTGTATCTCGACATCAACAGATATTGTTGGCACCATCTTTATCTCTACAGCAGTAAACGTTTGTTGCTATCATCTTTACTTCTACACCAACAGATACTCGATGGCGCCATCTTTATCTGTACATAAGCAGACATTTGTTGGTGCCATCTTTCTTTCTGCATCAGCAGACATTCATTGGCGCCATCTTTATCTCTATAGCAACAGACATTAATTGATGCTATCTTTATCTCTACAGCAGCAGACATTCCTTGGCGCCAACTTTATTTCTATAGCAGCAGACAATCGTTGGCGCCATCTTTATTTCTACATCAGCAAACATTCACTGGTGCCATCTTTACGTCTACACCAACAGATGTTCGATGGCGCCATCTTTATCTCTATAGCAGCAGACCTTTGTTGATGCCATCAGTATTTCTGCATCAGTAGGTATTCATTGGCGCCATCTTTATTTCTATACCAACGGACATTAATTGGCACTATCTTTATCTCTATAGCAGCAGACCTTCCTTAACGACATCTTTATTTCTACATCTGTAGGCGTTCATTGGCGCCATCTTTATCTCTACCTCAGCAAATATTCGTTGGCATCATCTTTACTTCTACACTAACAGATGTTCGTTGGCGTCATTGTTATCTGTACATCAGCAGACATTCGTTGACACCATCTTTATCTCTAGATCAGTAGACATTCATTGGCACCATCTTTATCTCTACATCAGCAAACATTTGTTGGTGTCATCTTTACTTCTATGCTAACAGATGTTCATTGGCACCATTTTTATCTGTACATCAGCAGACATTCGTTGGTGTCATTTTTACTTCTGTACCAACAGACATTAGTTGGCACTACCTTTATCTCTATAGCAGCAGATATTCATTGGCGCCATCTTTAGTTCTACATCAGCAGACATTGTTGGTGCCATCTTTGCTTTTACACTAACACACATTAATTGGCACTATATTTATCTCTATAGCAGCAGACGTTGGTTGGCGCCATCTTTATTCCTGCATCAGCAGACATTGGTTGGAGCCATCTTTATTTGTACATCAGTAGACATTGGCTGGCACCAAATTTATGTCTGCATCAACAGACATTCATTGGCGTCATCATTATCTCTGCAGCAGACATTCATTGTAACCATCTTTATTTTGCAGCAGTTGTTGGTAAGTGTGATGGAGTCAGTTCCCATTCATAGCGACCCTGGTTAGAGTTTCCAAGGAGCAGCTGGTGGGTTTGAACCACTGACCTTGTGGTCAGCAGTCCAGTGCTTATCCTACATTGCCACACCAGAGGTCCATTTTGTAGCAGCATTAATCTTATATTCATGCTGTATATTTATATCCCTATTTCTCTGCACCCACAAGACAGAGACTCATGAGATTTGGGAAAAGTGGCGTCTTACATTCCAGGTAAGGATACCTGGTTACTCTAAGGTCAAGTGCTATGCTGCTAACCCCAAGGTCATCAGGTCAAACCTACCCAGTAGCCCCTGTGAGAGAAACATCTGAAGATCTGCTGCAGTGAAGATGACGGCTTAGAAAATCCTGTGGAGCAGCTGGACTTTGTTACAACACCAGTTCTCCAAGGGCCATTGTTACCTGTTGGCGTCCTGGCTTCAGCTCATGATGAGCTTATGTAAAACAGATCGAAATGTTGCCTGGTCTGTGCCATCTTTATGATGGTTGACAAGTTGGAGCCCAGTGTTGAATGCATAATTAGGAGTCTTGCATTTTCTTTTTTTCCTAAGTGGCGTTATAAAGAAGACTGTTGTTGTTGTTGTCAGGTGCCATCGAGTCGGAACAGACTCATAGTGACCCCATGCACAGCAGAATGAAACAATGTCTGATCCTGGGCCAACCTCACTACCGCTGCCACACTCAATGCCATCAATGATGCCACCTGGCCGATCCATCTCGTTGGGGGTCTTATTCTTTTTCTCTGACCCTCCATCTTACCCAGCATGACATCCTTTTCCAGGGACTGTTTCCTCCTGACAGTATGTCCAAAGTAGGAGAGACGAAGCTTAGCCATCCTGGCCTCCAAGGAGCACTCTAGCTGCACTTCTTCCAAAACAGATCTATTGGTGGAGAGGGGAAAAAGCATTTCAAAGGCCAAGAACTAATATTATTGCTGTTGTTGGGTGCTGTCAAGTTGATTCCTACTCAAATTGACCCTACAGGACATAGTTGTTGTTAAGTGCCATGAATAGATACGGACTCATCACGACCCTGTATAGGGTTTCTGAGGAGCAGCTAGTGGGTTTGAACTGCTGGCCTTGTGGCTTGCGGTCCAGTCCCGATCCTACAGTTCCACACCAGGAGTCCATAGGACAGCACAGATGTGGCCCACAGTCTCTCCTTTGCTGTCATCTTTACAAGAGGAGATTGACAAGTCTTTAGCTTGCAGAGTCCCTGAATGGGTTTGAACCACCAACTTTGGGTTACTGAACTGTTGTGCCATCAGGGGTTACTAACTGTTGTTGGAAATCAGGAAACGTGTTGTTGGGTCCAAAATCAGGAAAGATGTTGTCAGGTCAAAAATCAGGAAACGTGTTGTTGGTAATCAGGAAAGGTGGTGTTGGGTGTAAAATCAGGAAAAGTATTGGTTCCAAAATTAGGAAAGGTGTTGTCAGATGCAGAATCCAGACAGGTGTTGTTGGGTCCAAAATCAGGAAGGATGTTGTTGGGAATCAGGAAAGGTG